>NW_004949229.1:584620-617458 GCF_000317375.1 Microtus ochrogaster | reverse complement strand
TTTTTGCTTTGTTTTCTGAGAAAGGATTTCTCAGTAGCTCTGTAGCTCAAGGTGGTCTCGAACTCACAGAGATTTGCCTACCTCTGCCTCCTAAGTGCTGGGATTAAAGGCATGTGCCACCACTGCCCGGCCTCCTGTGGAATTTTCTTTAGACCACTAACCAGCTACCAAATAAAGATTCGGAGACATATTAATTATGAGTGCTAGGCCTTAGCCTAGGCTTGCTTGTCTCCCTAGCTCTTTTAACTTAATTTAACCCGTTTCTATTCATCTAGGCTTTGCCTTGGGGCTTTTACCTTTCTTTTATTCTGCTTGTCCTACTTTCTTGCTTTCTCTGTGTCTGTTTGACCCCTGGGCGTCTCCCTGGTGTCAGTTTTTCTTTCTCTGAGCCTAAATTCCTCCTCCTACTTTCCCTGCCCATAAGTCCCATCTATACCTCCTCACGCACTATTGGCCATTCAGCTTTTGATTAGACCAATCAGGTGCCCCAGACAGGCAAGATAAAACAGCAACACATTTTTACATAATTAAACAACTGCAACACATCTTTGCATAGTTAAACAAATATTCTATTCCACAACATGTGGCCATGTCCAGACTTTATGTGAATGTCAGGAATCCAAACTTAGGTCCTCTTGCTTTCACAGGACGAAGCTTTACTTACTGGGCCATCTCTCAAACTTGCTTCAACCTTCTTCAAGGGGGGGTGGGGGAAGGGGAGAAGAAAACTGAAAACAAATGTCTATCAAAAGGTAGCTAGTTAATTAAATTATAGTAGATTCAATGTAAGGAAAGTTACTCAGCTGTTAAAGAGAATGAAACTAAGCCTGGCCTACTGCCCCAGAAGAATGGATAAAATATATTAAGTAATATACAAAGATGCATAATCTCATTTTTGTCAAAAGACCTTAAACAACTGGGTGCAGTGGTACAAATCTGTGTTAGTTCAAGGTCTACAGAGCAAGACTGTCTAAAAAGGTAATCTATCAATAAGCCTTGAAGTCACTATTACGATGTACTCATTGGTATTCAACACCATTAAACACATGAATTAGCAGATGTGTCAGACAGAATCCCAGGGCTGATGTGGTGGGGTTCTCAAAGTCCCACCCCAAGCTGAGAAGCTACTGGCAATCCATGGCTGTCGGGAGAGGGAGAGTAAGCTTCTTGAGGTCCCTGAGACCCTGCCCGTGCTCTGGTAGATGGTCTTAGACTTATGCACATGATGGCAGCACTAAGTGGGCCAGCGGCACAATTTTAATCCCAGCACTCAGGAGACAGACAGGTGTTAAGTTCTTGGCTACACTGTCTACATAGCAAATTTCAGCCCAGCCGATGCTATATAGCAAAAAGACCTTGTCCAAAAAAAACAAAAACAAAACAAAAAAACAGTGACACATGAAATTGGGGAGGATTGTGATAGGGGAGTAGAAAGGCTCCGGAAGGGAAGGAGTAGGGAGATTTGATTAAAATACATTATATGCATGAAATTATCAAGCAATTAAAACTCTTGAAATCCTGCAAGCGTTCTTTCGGTGACCCAACTTTGTACAGGTTTGTGTGTGCATGGAGACAAAGTCTACAGGCTGTTTATTCTGATAAACATGGGGGCATGGGGGAAAGATCATTAAGCTGTCTTTAATAGTTGTTCTGTATTTTGTAATAGCTGTTCCAATAACATTTAAAAAGTTTTTGAGAGGCCCATGCATCTCCAACTCCCTACATAGCCAAAAATGACCCTGGACTCCTGATCCTCCTGCCTCCATCCCCCCAGGGCTTGGAACAGAGCGACGTGCCACTACATCCAGTTTTACAGTCATTTTGCAATTGGAAAAAATCTGATAGGCACTTTCAAGTTGTGTGTGTGTGTGTATGGACATGCCACCATGGCATGCATTTAGAGGTCAAAGAGTGTAAAGCACACCATCTGCTCTGTGCACTCTGTGTGCTACATAGGTTCCCGAGCCTCGGGCACTAGGCTGGAGATTTAAACACACACACACACACACACAGAGACACGGGGCCACGGGTCATCCTTGAAACAAGAATGCCAAGAATGCCCACTTTATTATGTTCAGGGGCAGCTTATATAGTGCTCTGGCCACACCCCAGCTCTCGGGATCTTTCAGCTGCAGCCACCAGAACCCATTCCAGTCTCATGCTCAGAGCAGCTGCAAACACAGGAAAAACAACTTGTTTTACTCAGAGCAGCAGCAAGCAAGTTGTTTATAGAAATTCAGGGTCTTGGGGTCCACAGCACCCAACAAGAGAGCAAGCTTCTCGATAGTTCTCTTCTTCCACCTTACTGAGACAGGGCCTGTTTCTGCTGTCCTGTATACACACTCCAGGCTAGCTGGCCCACAGGCGTCATGGTGTGTACAGGGGTTTTCTCCTGTCTCCACCTCTCATTTTGCTGTAAAAGTTGGGGTTACAGGTGCATGTCACTGTATCCAAATTTTTAAATTATGGGCTTAGGGGACTGAACTCGGGTTACTAGACACGCACAGCAAGTGCTTTACCATGTTGAGCTGTCTACCAGCCCAATAGGGAATTTTTTTTTTTTTTTTTTGGTTTTTCGAGACAGGGTTTCTCTGTGGTTTTGGAGCCTGTCCTGGAACTAGCTCTTGTAGACCAGGCTGGTCTCGAACTCACAGAGATCCGCCTGCCTCTGCCTCCCAAGCGCTGGGATTAAAGGCGTGCGCCACCACTGCCAGGCTCCAATAGGGAATTTTTAAAGGACAATTGTGTTCTGGGTATTGGAGCTAAGGAGACAGTTGTTTGGGCTTTTGTCGGGTTTGTTTTGTTTTTTGTTTTTTTTTTTTTGGTTGTTGTTGTTATATCATTCTGTATTTTCCCCCAAAAGAAGTGCATTTTTAATTGTCTAAAAATTCAAAAATTTGTACTTGTTTGACAGCAACAACAACCAAAAAAAACCCCAGCAGTCGGGCATTGTAATACATATCTATAATCCTAGCATTTGGGAGGCTGAGGCAAAGGGAACAAGGGTCTTTTTGCGTTTTTGAGAAAGGATTTCTCTGTGTAGCTTTGGCTATTCTAAACTTGCTCTGTAGACCAGGCTGGCCTCAAACACAAAGATCTATCTGCCTCTGCCTCCTGACTGTTGGAATTAAAGGCACGCGCCATTACTGCTCAGTTTGCATCACTGCTCATATGCAGGCTATGTAGACCAGGCTAGCCTTGAATTCAGGGCAATCGTACTGAATTCAAGATGTGTGATTGCATGTCCATCTTGTGTGTGTTGCTAAGAGACTGAAATCAGGACCTTACCCATGCTATCCTCAGCTTTAAATTTGTCCTTCATTATTTCTCTGCCAGTAACTGTATTGTATGCCTGTAATCCCTGCACTCCAGAGGCAGAGGTAGTGTGTTCTTAAATTTGAAGGCAGCCTTGGGCCAGTGGGAAGGCTCAGTGGATAAATGTACTTGCTGTAAACACACATGGTCAAAAGGGAAAAGCTTACAGCTACTCCTGTGCTAGTGCCAGAGGACAACCTAGGATGGCACAAGACAACCCTTTCTCCACCTTTCCAGGTCCCAGTCAGGGCAGCCAGAGCATGCTCTGTAGGAAATAGATTTTGTGACTCAGAGCTGAGGGTAGGCTCCATTCCTTCATGTGATGGCTGCAAACAGGGCTTCTACTGGGTGGAATTTTCAAGTAACCACATTGCAGCATCGAGTCTTCCCATTTGGCATTACTAGTGACACTCATTTGGTTATTTTTATGTATGTACATGTATGTCCATCTGTGTGAGTGGATGGCACATACATGAGGTACCCTTGGAGGCCCGAAACAGGCATCAGATCCCTTGGAGCCAGAATTACAGCTGGGCACTAGGAACTGAACTCAGGTCATCTGCAAGTGTGCTTAACCACCGACCAAGATTCTCCAGCCCAACAGGTGGTTCTTGTGCATAGTCCCAACAAGTTTAGAACTCAAGAGATGAGGGCAGAAACAACAGAGCCCCTCAAACCCCAAAATGTATCCCTGCTAAATGGACTCCGCATTAAGTCAAACAGAAGCATGAAGCAATCAAACTGACTCCTCTTAGAAAGCAAAATAATTTACACAAGTCTAGTTCACTGCTATATTCAGACACTTCTGTGGCAGTCCCCATAGCTGTATGCCACCTAAGACTCACACAAAGGGCCTTGGTAGTAAGTTATCTTAGTGATCTTATAGTATCAGCAGGTCACTAGTGCCAAACTCTTTCTTTTCCAATACCACCAGCAAGACAGGTAAAATGAGAGGGAGCTGGTTAGGGAAAGCCAAGCAAAAGAAAATAATTCTTGATTTGTACCCTTCAAGTGGATCAAATATTTTCCTGAGAGGCCAGAAAACAATGTTAAGACCCAAGTAGGGCTGGGGAGATGGTTGCCAGTAAAGTGCTTGCTGTGCTTTTGTGAGGACAGGAACTCAATCTCCAAAGCCAGGGTAAAGTCACATGATGGCACATGCCTGTACTCTCAGCAAGGGGGAAGCAGTCAGGAGCACCCCTGGGCTTTGCTGGCCAGCCTGTCCAGCCAAATAAAATCCAAGTCGTTGCAGGAGCTGTGCTTTAAAGCAACAGTGGTTCCCTTGGTGGTGAAATGGACTAGAGTAAAGGGGCTTGGAACAAAATGGTCATTCTCGTGTGATTCAAGTCACGTCTCTGTGTCCATGTGTGATGTGCGCACAAGTGTCCATGTATGCCTTGTCTATAGCCAACACTCCACTAGGGTAACTTAAAACAAAATAGGAATTTATTTACAATAGCAAAGATGTCAAAAATAACAGGAACAATATATAACAAATCCAAGAATTATTTTATGAAAAAGGCAAACAATATATACATGAAACAAAAGATAAAACAAAATTCATAGGGCAAACTTAAATTTTGACCTCCTAAAAAGCTGTAAAATGCAGCAAAATGTCCTTTTTAATATGAATTACTTTAGTAACTCTGGGCCAATTAGACACACACACACGAACGCACAATTTTCAGTCCTCTTTACTTATCAAGTCTTCCTACCTTTGAGGAATGCAACATTGGGGGTTATGTAAAAGTAGGAGGTGCAAGCTATTCAGACGTGCACTGAAGGATATACTTAGTGACTGGCTCAGACTTTTACAGAAGCAAAAGTCTCTGAGGCCTAATTTACTCTCGCTGTGCCATCTCTAGCTGCTTTTTTGTCAACTTCCTACTAGACAAAAACGTCACACTAAGCAATTTTTAGGTTCCTCAAGTGCTCTAAGCTCACTTTCACTAAACTTGAGCATGCAACAGAATCACTGGGACAGCTTCCTAAAACACAGGCTACTGGGGCTTGTGCCTTGTCCCAGGTCACTGGGGACTGGCATAGGGCAGAGAGCCTGCGGCTTTAACCACACCCCAGGAGATTACCATGCTGCCAGGCTTTACTCTGACATCGTTCCTCCTTAAGATGCTCACTGATCCTGCTTTTCCTTACACAAATCTAAGATTTTGCAGGAAATTAATAGCGAGATCCCAGGCAACAATAGGGCTGCATATTTTAGCAGAATGAGCGGGATCACATTTTCCAGCAAGTCCTGGTTTGGTCAAACTTAAGACTCTGACTGTGATGTCCACCATTCTCTTGGACATTTTTTATCTTAAGTTTTGGTTATTTGTTACCTCTTCTTAGGCCAACGCTGGTTCTACATCACAGAATCTCATTGAAAAAACTCCAAAGTGCTGCTAATCTTTCTCATGAATCCTGACAACTTTTACCCAACTTGCAATTTTTACTACTACAGTGACCATCCTCCAGCATGTTGGGTTCTACTAGAGGCCTCCAACCTAGGCACAAATGGGCAACTCAAAGGTAGGGCTTCTGAATAGTGATAGTCTCCCTCAGACTAAATATGTTGCGAATTGATAATAAAACAAATTTTAAGTGCTTTCAAAACCCACTTTATGCGCAGGTAATTTCTAAGAGGATGCTAATAAAACAAATCATTTACAAAGATAAAATAAAAAATGAATTTCAAGGACATGCTCATCAAAGGACTCACCAATCACCTCTTAACTTCTCTGTAATGTTACTTGCAAATTCACAGGACTGAAATATCAGTATTTGCATCCAAGTCACAAAATTCAAAGCAATCAAGCATTTTGCATTCCACTGCTGCATAAAAGGAATTAAGAAATAGGGGGATGAAAATAATCCACTGCTTTTGATGTTTATTAGGTTTACAAAAACTGTACATTTTCTTTCTTAAGAAAAAGCATTAACTTAGTACTGGTATCAAATAGACTGAACATTCGTTAACAGGAAAATATTCTGATTTTTATTTTTGCACGTTATTCTCAAGTACACAATTACAATAATGTCACACATCCCCTATATGATTTTCTTTTTATGTATTTTACTTTTTTTACAAAGTATACAGAGGGAGGGACATACAATATTTAATAGGATATTTCTACAGAACAATAACTTATATTATGTCCTTGTAAAAATCTGTACCTCTTTAAAACATTTAACTGAAACATCCTTTTTAGCTTTGCTAATCAAAATTGTTTTAAGAATTAAAACTAGGTTGTAACTAATGTCAGTACATAACAGTGACTACTTCATTTTCTCTTTATACAGACAAACACATTTTATATTCACTTGACCAAACCCTTAAATACCTTTTAAAGGCTTCAATATTGTGCTTTAAAAAAAGAAAAGAACTGTGTATGGTTCCAGATCATGTAAAGAGAAATATAAAGTGTGTAAAGTGTTGTGTTCCTTATCTTTCAGTTTATTAAAAAAATATGTTAAATGATCCAATCATTTGTATTTTCTGTACTGATTGTAGATGATTTTTAAATTTCACAAATTTCAATGTTAGGTGTTTAAATTACTTCTGGGGAAAATAGAAGTAGATTTTTTAAGTTCTCACAAAAAAAGACAGAGCTTTCAAGAATAACAGGGCATAAATCAAATCATAGTTGAGTTGTGATGCATTTTTAAAGCACGTTGCAGAGGCTACAAAGGCGAACGAATTCCCTATTGGATGGAAAGGCTAGGGAATCTACGCCTTGGCTTTGACTGGCATTGAGGATGGAGTTCATACCAGTCTTAAGAATTTGATTTAGAACTAGACTAAATCAATCTAGCACTTCAGAGGTTTGCCAAACACCAAATATTCAAGACATCTAACCCCAAAAATATAAACTTTTGAATACAAATATTGATGACTAAGAGAAAGATGAAAGGTTAAAAACCTAACGGCACAAAAGGGATGGAGCACCATAATGAGGCGGCAAGGCAGCTATCAAGTGGGAAGAAAACTTCGAAGTCTCCCCATGATGTGCCAGACCCGTGTGCCAACAGCCAATTCCAGGGACTCTAGAAACTGTTTTCCAAAAGACGTCTTAACAAAATCTCAGTAACCAACTTTTTACAAATTTTATCAGCGATCAGTCCTGTATGTTACGAACTGCCAGCTCTCAAAAACAAAACTGTCAAAGACTTGGTGAGGATCCACATGAGGCCTCAGACTGTTCACACACTTGGACCACACCTCTATCGTGTAATCCAAGACAACCGAGTGTTAAGGTTTTTCAGGTTAACTAAGAACTAACAGAGCAGGCTCAACTTGCCAAGTCTAAGTCCTTATTAGCACCCGTTCTCTGGTCCATGGAGCCATCACTCCCTTTCTGTCCCTCTCGCTTGGTCAGACAAGAGTTCTCTCTCCGGTTTCTCAGAGAGAACTGAGGGATTCCTGTCTGGATACCCATTAGCTTTTCAGAAAAATATAAAGGCATGGAGTTGAAACTGTATGAAAACATTGTATCTATAAACATCTTAACCTCTATTTTTTCAATTATTTTTCAATTACCAAAGATATTTAAAAGAAAATACCTTTACTCTTTAAAAATACTAGTGTCCTTATTTTCCTTCTAATTCTTCACCTGAGTAGTCTCTCTGAAGAGCAAGACTTACAAAATGCTCTCTCTTGCATCCCTGGATCTTTCACGTTACTGTAAATTTAATACTTTTCATTATAGATTTTAAGCAACTACTACTGGGGGTTGTGTGTATAAGTATGTAAAATAAGCAATACACACAGATACATGTTACATATATATGTGTATATATAGATAGATATATATAATTCAGGGTACATTTACATATATAAAGTTGCAAAAGATCCTATGAGCCACAAGTTACCCCTAGGAGATTCCAAAATGCAGTCCTCAGTTAAATTTCATTTGTAGCACACAACCATTCCAAGACAAAGCAGCACAGACAGAATAATCAAAATACAACAGGATCAAGCAAAAATTTCCAACAAGGTTTTCTAAAAGTTTACTACACTGACAAAAGATAGCCTAAAGAAAAAAGAAGTATATTTTGTCCACTAAAAAGAAATAAAAAAGAAAAGTAAACACAAACCCAGCCACTGTTCTTTTACTCAGCAATGCCAGGGACACGAAAGTTCATATGGAAACTTTCACTGTCATATAGCCTGCAAATACTAAGCAAGACAAGGAAATGACTTCCATGTTATGATCATGAGACCTCACTGTAAAAATCTCCCATTCCTATTAGATATCTCTGACAATTTTATTGTGAGAAATTTGTGAGAAAAAAATTGAGTCAACATGAAGACCTTCAGTTACCAATGCGAAGTTACCGTGAGTTAAATGGTCTTAGAAGAGTACCATCAAGGTAAGCAAGGTAAATATTTTAAAATAAATATAAAACTTCTAAGATAGAAAACTTCAGTATAGAACCAGGGATTACTTTAGTAAAAGCAACTAATTTGTTGCTGCGTTTCCCCATGTATTAAACAAACTGAATAGAATTCAGAACACACTATTGAACGAAATGTAAAAACAGAAAGTCAACTAGAAGCAATATTTCTATTTGTACACAGCATAAATCAATTTGATACAGTATTGTATGTGAACAAGACTGATTGGCTTTTAAATGAATTTTCTGTTTCAAGGCCAGTTTCTCTGCAAACATCGGTGAAGACTACTGTTAGGGCAGGCCAACTTCTTTATGATGGCGCATTATGTGCTGGTTCTTTTCCGAGGGTCTCCGGAATCCTTTCTTGCAGTACTCACAGCGGTGAGGGTAGTCTTTCGTATGAATGGAGATAACGTGCCGCTTAAAGCCTGAGGCATCTGTAGTGCTATATTCACAGTACTCACATTGGTACACCTTCCGGCCACTGTGTGTCTTCATATGCTTTTTAAGCTCACTCTGTTGCCGAAATCCCTTTCTACACCTCTTACACCTAAATGGAAGGTCCTTTGTATGGACCGAGAGAATATGGCGACTTAGCACAAACGGATCTGCAATCTTAAAGTCACAATGTCTACACTGGTGCATCTTTTTACCCTTGTGGGCAGCCACATGTTTTTTGAGTTCTGAAGGCCGGTGAAAGCCTTTATCACACATATCACACTTATGAGGATAGTCCTTTGTGTGAACTGAAATTATGTGTCGCTTCAAATCACTTGAGTTGGAACTCTTATGGTCGCAATGCAAGCACTGGTGTGTTTTGCTCTCCTGATGGATAAGAGCATGTTGTTGCATCTCTTTGGTATCTGAGAAAGTCAGAAGACAAATGTCACACTTGAACGGCATCTCTTTACTATGCTTAGTTTTTACATGTGTTTTCAAGTTAGAAGAGTCTGCAGACCTGTATTCGCAGTACTGGCATTCATAGGGCTTCTCCCCAGTATGGATTCGCATGTGCTTTTTGAGCTCTGATGGGTGACGGAAACCTTTGCCACACTCTACACAAATGTGAGGAAAGTTTTTGCTGTGGACTGCCAAAAGGTGGCGATTCAATAAGCCTTGTTCAGCTGTTTCGTATTCACAGAATTTACACTTGTGCATTTTGTTGGCTCCTTTTTCCTTATGCACCATTTTATGAGTAAACAAAGCCCCAGCATGAGAGAAGTGCTTTCCACACTCATCACATTCTATGGCCTTCTCTGCCTTGCTGGTTAGCTTGTGGCTCTCCAGGTGATTGTGTAAACTTATCTTCTTGTTGGTAGTGTAATCACAGTCAGTACAGCGGTACTTCTTCTTGGCAAGGTGTTCAGGATGGTTTTTCATGTGCCTTTTCAAGAAACCTCTCGATTTAAACTTCTTCCCACAAATCATGCAAGGGTAGACAGTCAGGGGATGTCCATCTGGGCCAATAATTATTGCTATGAAAGGAAAGGAGCATAAGTGATCAAAACACGCCAATTTGGATTTCTTCAAAAGTCTGAATGCATAGTCAGGGGTTCCTAATTCGGGTAACAAACTACACACTGACTTGTCATTTTCAATCTACAAGATACAGTAACCTGGCCCTAAGAACTTCGTCTATACTAACCTCTTCCATTTTAACAAAATGAATAAATTTGTAATTTCTATTGGCAAGTGATGAACCCTTAAAAATTTAGAAACCCATATTCATAAGGTTTTTAAAATTATAATTTCTGCTTTATTAAAAAACATTAACTTATATTAACTTACAATGGAGTCTAAATATATCAGTAAGATTCTTAATATGCAAATAGGTGTAAGAAATAAGTTACAATATATAAACTCAAGCATATATCCTGCTGCTCTAAAAATTATGCCCATTTTATGCTGAAATAATCATTCTTTAACTATTTTTTTTCCAAAATTAACACTTGCCAACATGGTTGCCTTTCATTTTCATGCAATTCAATCTTTAACTTTTTTCATCCTTCTTTGATCCAATTCCCATTCCATTTTAATCAAGAAAAATCATTCATGAATATCACTCAATTCTGAAAATTATATTTTAAAATTCAATATAAAAAAGCTACATATAGTCTAGCCACTAAGATGCCATCATGATACCCCTGTGGATGCACACTAGCATTTCCTGAGAGCTTGCGGAGCACGCTGCACCGTGGAACTCGCACGCCCTCACCTGTTTGGTACTGCCTGGAATCAGGTCTTCTCCTTTTCTTTGGTTTTTGTTTAGCCAGTCTGCCGAGGCCAGCAGACTCATCTATGTGCAAGAGGGCACTTGCAGTGCCATTCCGGTTTTCAATTCCATCAGAATTATTACCTAACAATGTGTATTAAAAAACAAAATCATACAGTATTATAAATTATAAAGAATTAGGAATTCTTTATTAATCACAACAATGAAAAGCCATGATACTCATGAATGACAGAAATATCCCACTCTAGGTAATGGAGTTTTTATGAGCACATTCATTACGGTAAAACTCAAATATATGTCAGTATTTTCCCCATGGGTTCCCATGCTGTTTCCCAAAATTTTAAAGTTATGGGCCTGATACAGTTAAGATGAAAGGTTCCAGCCTGAAACCTGTATACTTCACACAGTTTATTTCCTTCTACGTAATATATACATAAAGGAAATGCCTGTTAAAAGTCAGGACAAAAAGTAGACTTTATAATCTTCCTCTATTCTCATTTAAATCAAATAATCCTTATATAGTACTAGCATTTCAGATTTCTGAAAACCTAAAACCACAAAAACTGTTTTGTTTTTTGTTGTTGTTACTGTTTTTCAAGACAGGGTTTCTCTGTATAACAGCTCTAGCTGTCCTGGAACTCACTTTGTAGACCAGCCCAGCTTTAAACTCAGAGATCCGCTTGCCTCTGCCTTCCAAGTACTAGGATAAAGGAATGCGCGTGGACATCACCTAGCTACAAAAACTGTTTTTCAATTGCAAATTCATGTCTTAAAAAAAAAAAGCAAATTCATGTCTAAAGAACTGCTCTGTGACTTACCATAAGCAGCTGCCCATGCAATTGGCATGAAGGTTTTCATTTCATTGTCATCTATTTGTTGTTCGTGCACTGCGGCTGCAGCTGCGGCTGCAGCATCTTCCTCCCCAACAATCACTTCCATATAAACTTCGTCGGCAATTTCGGCAACATCTAAGTAGAAAATACATGAACTTTTCTGATCAGGCTTAGAGAGATCAAAGGAAAGATACTTTTATTTGAACTCAGCTAATATGCAAGCAAAAAGAAGTTCAAACATTACATACCTAGAACACAGCTTTTGTATAATAAACACTCAACAAATACTTACTGAATGACTCAGTTCTTGGTTTTCACCAGTTTAGTTTTAAGTTAACAACACTTTAAACACACACACATACATACACATATAAATAAATAAAATGGGTAACAATTCCCTCAGAATATGCCAACAAAATAATTTCTAAAACAATGCTACTTATTTACTGCAAATACTGACCATTTAAAAGAGACAGGGAAAACACTCAGAAACACATTTTCTCCCACAGAAAGGCCACCTACTTACTTAAATCTTCCTCTTCTTGCTGAGAGTCATTAACAGTCATATAAACCATCTTTTCCCTGGGAACCCGAATACTGTTGTTTGGATCAAGTAGTTCAACTCCATGATCATTCTCAGGCTCACTTTCCACAATGTCTACAGTTCCACCTATCAAGGAAAACAGAAGCTCCAATAATTTATTTTAAAATTTCATTTCCACTTCTTTTTTAAACATCTTTTTCTGACGCTGTTAAAATTATTTTATGTTCATAAAAACTTCACATCTAAATAAGCCAAAAACAGACTGAAGCACTGATCAGGATGTCTAAGATGCTAAGGTTAGCAGTGGTGACACACACGTCTTTAATCCCAGCACTTGGAAGGTGGATCTCAAGTTCAAGGCCAGCCTGGTCTACAAATACAAACTGAGTTCCAGGACAGCCAGGGCTGTTACACAGAGAAACCTTGTCTCAGAAACAACAACAAAAAGATGCTAAGGCTTCCCTCTCACCTAAGTCATCTTCTCCAGGGTCAGCTTTAAAAATGTACACCTTGATGACTTCAGGGCAAGTGCCATCCACTTTACAAGGGTCGATTTCAGTTTCCGTGTCCATGGTCAATCCAGATGAACCATCATGTTCTATTTTGCCAGCATCATCCACTAAACAAGGAGAAAAATACATCTCAAATAATAATAGAAAATGCTCAAAAAGAAAGTTACTGTTTTTGAGAGTAATGTTAACAAACATTCTCTTTAACCTGATTCACATAAAATTGGGTGCTTTTAACCCAGACAAGTAGAAGGTTAATAAATACACTTCTAGAGACTTTTAAACTGGGATCAGATATTAAAACCAGTACTATAGAAAAAATGCCTGATAACATATATTTAAATAAAGATATATTTAGCCTTTGCTAAACCACAGAGTATTTAAGGCAAGAACCTTTAAATAATGTTTTAGTAGTAAAATGAAAAAGCATGGTCCTCATACAAATATTTTTTAAGCACTATTTTCATGGTTACTATTCTTGAACACATTTGATGTGATCTATTTTCATCAGAATGATATGCTTAAAAAAAATAACATGACTGCTAGAAAAGTATATCTCCGTGAGATGGGGAATGCAAATTCAAATTCAATCTGCTTAAAACTTACAAATGCTGGCTCGATGGCACATGCCTTTAATACCAGCCCTCAGGAGTGAAAGACAGGCAACTTAGTCTACATGGGAGACCTTGCCCAAAGAAGTAAAAAAAAAAAAAACAAAAAACAAAAAACAAAAAACAAAAAAAAACAACTTACAACATTTATCTTCTATGTAAGTAACACATATATAACTTTAACTTGTGACTTTAAGTCAAGGTCGTTGGTGGAAAGTAAATACAATATGTAAATTCAAACAAACTGAAATGTGCATTGGTCCTGTTTTAAAGAAAAAAAGAAGCGCCATATGGAAAATGGAAGAGAGAAATGAAAAAGGGCAAAAATCAGGAAAATGTTACAGAGCAAACACCACAGTTTTGTTTTGGTTTTTTGAGACAGGGTTTTTCTGTGTCATAGCCCTTGCTGGTCTCAAACTTATCTACCTCTGCCTCTCAAGTGTTGGGATCATCAAGGCGTGGACCACCACCCCGCAGCCAAACACTACAATTTTAAAAAATTTTACAGAAATCACCAATCAGTGTTATATATTATTTGGAAAATAAAACACAAGAAAAAGTATTTGACTAAAGACCAAAAATGTAATTGCTACGTAAATAACCTTATAGCACACATTACTTAGGGGCATCTCCGGCAACACAGAAAGTGCAGTAAAGGTTAATGAGAACTCAGTACCTAGAACAATCTATCAGAAAAGTTAGATTCATTAATGTAAGTCTTTCAAAGAAACACAAAAATGTTCTTTTTGTTCTAAGTCCAAATAATTCTATTTGGGCCAGCTTGCCAGAAGCAGAGGGAAACAGGTCCAAGGCCTTAACAAGTTCTAGACGCCCCAATGCTCCCAGGAAGCAAGTGTCCTCCCACATGTATTTGTTTTCCTTCTGGCTAGACATTTATGTTTTAACTACTTCATCAAACAGTAAGTTTCAATTGTATATTTTAAGAGTTCATGTTAGGCTCAATCCCTAATACTGCAAACAAAAATCCTGAAGATACTCATCTAGTATCAAATATTTGCCGATTTAATTATTTATGTAAAAATAAACATCCATCTCAGTGTGCAAATTTGATTTTGTCTTTAAGAAGTGATAAAATTATACTTGAGGAAATTTCTGAAACATATTTGACTTACTAACAGTTAAAAAAAGACTTTACGTTAGATATTAGAAGATACCAGTATGACAAAGACTCTACTCCAGTGAGAGAGCAGATGATTATTTTAAATGCAGTAACAATAAATGTGATTACCATTTATTGACTAAGTACTATTTAATACATATTGCAACCCTGTGAAGAAGAGTGCAGTACTGTTGACAATTTATAAGAGAACAAATGGAAGTCTAGAAACATTGACTATTTGATATCACATGGAATTTAAATCTCAAGCCACACAAGTCCCAGTCCAAGTTTGTTAACTTTTAGTCTCCAGGAGGAGATCAATATTGGCAAAAGCAACTACATTACATGAAAAACTTGAGTATAGTGTAACATTTAAAGAGGCCACCAGAAATAAGATTTACATATTCATGACTCTTTAGGGAGTTAGTACTAGGTGCTGGTGGTTCTGACCTCTGTAACATTTTAAATTCCGGACCATCTCTTTTGTAGTTTGCAACTAATATTAAACCAAGACAGAACTCAGATTGTGATGTCAAAACTGTCATGCTCTCCATCCATTAGGTTCAAAACTGCATTTACCTAGGCAAAATTCTTATAAAGAACATAAAGATGGGCCAGTATTTCAAAGCCAATAGTAAAAAGCAAGAATTGGGCCAACAAGATGGTTACGCATGTAAAGGTACTTGCCACCAAGTCTGAAGATCTGAGTGTGATTTGTGAAACAAACGATCATGGAGGGAAAAACTAACTCCCCAAAGTCATCGTCTGACTTCCACATGTGTGCCACAGTGTGTGCCTACCCAAACACATACACACCAAATAAAGTTCAAAAAAGGCAAGAATATACTGACAGTTTGTCTACCTGACTTCTGACTTAAGAGAATCTAGACTATTTTTTAATCTTTAAAAAGATCTATTTATTTATTAATTTGTGTGCATTGAGTTTGCCCTCACGTGCCTGTCAAGTCCCCTGGAACTGGAGTTACAGACAGCTGTGAGCTCCCATGTGGGTGCTAGGAATTGAAGCTGAGTTTTCTGGAAGAGCAGCCAGTGCTCTTAACTGCTGAACTCTCTCTCCAGCCCTAATCATTCAAATTCTAAATACGTCATTGCACAGATCTGCTGGCAAACAGCTTCTGCAAACTCTTCTAATCTGTCATTTACAAAAATAATAATTATAAAATTTAATCATTCAAATCCTAAACCATACATAGAACACGGGAAGCAAACATTTTAGTGACTGTTTTGGTAGTGCTGAGGATCAAACCCAGGGCTTTGTGAATGATATGTAAGTGGCCTAGTACTAAAGTACACATTCTCAGCCATTTTAGTCTACTTCTGACACTCAGTATATTATTATTAAATAGTGAATGATATTTTAACATACACCCAGCTTCAAAACCAAACATGTCAGTTAAAAAAATACTTGCTGGGAGACTGATACAGTGCCACTGTAATCGCAGCATTTAGAAATAAAAGGCAAGAGGACTGCTGCAGATTCAAGGCCAGCCCAGCGATGGTGGCACACACCTTTGAGTCTCAGTACTCTGGAGACAGAGGCAGGCAATCCGAGTTCCAAGCCAGTCTCATTTACAGAATGAGTTCCGGCACAGCCAAGGCAACATAGTGAGACCCTGCCTCAAAAACCACCAAAATGGGCCGGGCGGTGGTGGCGCACGCCTTTAATCCCAGCACTCGGAGGCAGAGGCAGGCAGATCTCTGGGAGTTCGAGACCAGCCTGGTCTACAGAGCTAGTTCCAGGATAGGCTCCAAAGCCACAGAGAAACCCTGTCTCGAAAAACCAAAAAAAAAAACCCCACCAAAATGTTTATAAATATCTAATTTGTTGATCAACTATTTTACTTTTTCATGCAAAATTTAAAGTAATTGAACATAAAGGTCTCTTATGGAGAAAAGGCAGATGTCTACTTAGTCACATTACAAGAACAGAGACGCTAAGCTGTCGAATGCAATCTTTAAAAGTAAGTTCATACAGAACACGAAAAGGGATTAATATCCAGAATGGCAGTGCTTTATTGTACACTGACTGATTCTATGTATATAAAAAGGATATCTCACTCAGACTTAAAGGAAAAGAGAAGTTACTTCCCATTTTGGTGAAGGACAAACTATGTACACAGGTACAGAGACAAGAAATGGAATGAAAGGACTGAGCAGAAAGTGTGTCACAAGGCATGGTAGGGAATACAGCCAACTGCTAAACTGCTAAACTGAAGTCAGATCACAAAGGGCAGAGAAGCTCAGACTTGATCCTGGAAAGCTGCAAGTTTCTCAATCAGGTCAGACATCAAAATTTCTTGGGGAACTTGGGGTGGGGGTAAGTCTCTAGTCAAGCAGCTAGTTCTACATAACCCAAATGTAGGGAAATGGGGGCAAGAAAGTCAGAAAAAGAAAGATTTAGTGGGCCCCTAAGCCCTAACCCTGACCAGAGGTGTGAGAGCATCTGCTGTAAGTGATGGGAGATCCTCAAGCAATGAGGATATCACATGCCTATTTGCTCTATCATCTTGTTAGCCTTCAGAAAGTGGATGGGCTGAAATGGATCAAGACAAAGCAGGGAGAGCCCTATGAGTCTGCTGCAGACATGTAGCTGGCAGGTGACAGGAGACAAGGCCTTCAATAAGGACAAGAGATAGCAGGAATGAGGAAGAGAAATGGGTTGGACATCTATTTAGGGATGAGCAGGACTTGTAAATTTGGGCAGTACCCTACATAAAGAAGAATCTAACAAGGAACCAAGTCAGGGGTTTGATTCTGAGTGGGCTAGAACGTAAGAGAAAGAAGGAAAAAGAAGGATCTTTATTGTTTGTAGACAAATCTCACTCTTGTAGCCCAGCTTGGTATGGAATTCACACTATAGGCCAAGCCGGCCTTGAATTTGAGGCATCCTTCCTGCTTCATCCTCAAAAATACTGGCACTAAAAGTCTATGCTAGGCTGTCAATATAATGCTTGCCACCAAGTGTGATGAGCTGATTTTGATCAACTCCTACAACTGTCCTCATATATTGCAGTACATCTTGTGCTCGCGCACACATCCAGGGAGAGAAATATAATTTCAAAAATCAACAAAAGCATGTGCCAACACACTCAGAAGTGAATGGTTACTTATGATAATAATTCAAATATTCTCACAATCTAGATAACTGAATCTATTGTCATTTTCAAATTTCAAACAGAGGGTAGCACCAGAAGGATGCCAATCTATGTAGAAAAGAGTCTAGAATACATGGGGATTACCATTGGAGTCCTTATTTATAAACAGTTCAAGTTTGATGAAGTTGGCCTAAACTTTGAGGAAAGTTTAATAAACTGATCCTAAGCCAGGCACTAATTCTAACACTCAGAAAGCTGAGACGACATAATGCAAAACTCTGTCTCAAAAATCAAAAGCAGCCGGGCGATGGTGGCACACACCTTTAATCCCAGCACTTGGGAGGCAGAGGCCAGCCTGGTCTACAGAATGAGTTCCAGGACTGCCAGGGCTGTTACAGAGAAACACCAACTCAAAACATCCAAAGTGAAAAGCAAAAGAACGAAACCTGGCTGAAGAATGGTCTAGTGGTTAGGAGCAATTGCGGCTCTTTCCCAAATCAGAAGTTTGATTCCTAGCACTCACATCAGGTAGCTCACAACTGCCTTTCACTCTAACTCCAGAGGATCCAACACCGTCTTCTAACTTCCTAGGGTACATATATGACACACACAAACATAGAAGATATACACACACAAAACAAAAACAAAAAAAATGCTAACACCTGATTCTAACCAGTACTAAAAAGCCAAATACCCCTTTGGTTCCACAGAGCAAGAGCAAACTTGCTGTTCTCACATGTTAGTTTCCAGTCAGTACCCTTATAAAACCTTCAATGACTAGAAAATCTAATCATGTTAGAACATGCAAAATGTCATACATACACTTACCTATAATTCAGTTTAAAAACCTGTTTGCTTTCATATATACATGGGAAAACACATTTAAAATACACTGACTTCCCTGATACAGAGCTATTCTATTATTATACAAAAGTAAAATTCACCTTCAGATTTTCACCTTGAGACCTTGCCCCACCTACTCAACCTGCGAAATTATTCTGAATATAAAATATTACAGAAGAGATTTTTAAAAGAACACTCTGATGGTCCTGTTAAGTACTCAGAATTTCACTATAATTTTAAAGCTACTATTAAAAATGAATTTCTAAAAACAGACAAAGAAAGCTTCAATAAATTGAGCCATCATATGTATGATTCTGCTTAAGTGCCTTCAGCTACAGTCATGAAGAACTAGTACTTTAGAATAAGGCTTCTCCAAAATAGAAATGCATGATTTTTTAAATTAAAATTACTTCTAATAATAACTACCATTTGCATTGCATTTTGCAATTTCCTTCATGTTTCCATGTAAGTTTCTTAACTTCATTTTCCAGATAAAGAAACAAAGGCACTGAGACAGTGTGTAACTTGGTCAAAGTCAGTTACAGTGAAGACTGGCGAAAGTGCAAGGACACGCCCATCTTTAGAACCCAGGCCTCTTTCTCATCTACTGGTTTTTTTTATTTATTATGCATACAATAGTCTGTCTGTGTGCAGGCCAGAAGAGGGCACCAGACCTCATTACAGATGGTTGTGAGCCACCATGTGGTTGCTGGGAATTGAACTCAGGACCTTTGGAAGAGCAGGCAATGCTCTTAACTGCTGAGCCATCTCTCCAGCCCCCTCATCTACTGGTTTTTAAAGAAAGAAATGTTCAGTGTCTAAAACTCAGTATCTAAAAAAAAAATTATGGATAATCCCAAGCCAGGCAGGAATTCTCCCATTTTAGTAAATTTTTCACACTTCTTTCCACTCTAAAAAGTGAAACCAGCAAGCCTCATAGTCTTGCCCAACATTTTACCTAAAAACTGAAGTGAGATGCTGGTGAACAATCGCATTAGTAATAACAGAGTTACAGTAAACATAAGGACACTTTACACAGCTCCAAGGAAGCTTCGGTAAACCACCTGAAGACTGAAAACTAAGAAATGATTACTTGAGGTGACAGTAAATACTATGGAATCTAAATTTACATTATACTGAAGTTGTTAATCCATTCATTATTCTGGAATGCCTAAACAACAATATTCTCCTTCCCTTTCTGTGTGTGTGCATGTGTATGCACGTGTATGTATTTCTTTATAGACACAACTTAAGACCAGCTCTATCCGTGAAATTTACCTATACAATTTTAGATGGAGAAGCAGAAAAATCTCTAAACAAGCTTTCAAGTTTTAAGGCAACTACAAATAATAACAGTGTTCTGCATGCTTGAAAATCACTAAAAAATGTTAAGTCTTTACAAATAAGTAAAGATTTTAAGTTCTATTAACACAAAGAAAATAAATATGTAAAGCAATGCATGTTTATTGTTCAATGTAACCATTCCACAGTTCCCCTATTCATTTACAACAAAACCTTTGCCAGTCCTTAAAGGTTTGAAATCAACATAGGTTTTTCATTAAAATTTGGCTTTATGAACTATCTTTGTGAATGGCAGAAATCAAGAAAACACTAATGATTTTCCAACACACTACAACGGTTTGATTCCAAAGATAATAAAGTGGATTGTTTAATATAATCTTTACTTAGGATAAAAAAAGATGATGGCAAGGAAGGGGGAAAAAAGTTCAAAAATGTCTGTACACCGGGCGGTGGTGGCGCTCGCCTTTAATCCCAGCACTCGGGAGGCAGAGGCAGGCGGATCTCTGTGAGTTCGAGGCCAGCCTGGTCTACAAGAGCTAGTGCCAGGACAGGCTCCAAAACCACAGAGAAACCCTGTCTCGAAAAACCAAAAAAAAAAAAAAAATGTCTGTACAATAGAGAACACCATGTTCTCTAAATCTAATTCTAAAACAACCTATTTCATTATAGCAAAATAGGACAATAACATGAGCATATATACCTGTTTAAATGCACCTTTGCTTTCTTTGAATTTCTCTGAACAGGAATGGAATAAATAGCACATTAAAATATATTTATTATATATAAAATACATTAAAATATGCCAAAATATACTAAAAAGCTTACTTCTGTTCATATTTACATTTTTAGGACCATTAAAACTCACTTAAATTGGAACCCCCAGTACCTCAAAGAAAGATAAATGTAAATATTTTTAAAGTCTGGATTCTACAATACTACACTTGGTATGCTGGTGTCAATCACTACTAAATCTATCTCTATATATTTAAATGAGTCTATCAGAGAGGTGAACTTTCTAAAGAGCAATAAAGGCAAAAGGCTGGTGCACAGTTAAGCCTTACTCCTTAGAAGCCCTTTGAAAGCTAGAAGGGTGCAAGTCAGAAAGGTAGAAAGCAGAGAGAAGCCAGAATGCTGTCGCCTTCACAGTCTGGGACAGAGCCAACTATTTCCTCTGGCCTTGGTGCTGGGTTGCCTAGTGTTATTATAGAAAAGCTGGCATTCATATTTAAAAAACAGTATTTTGGGCTAAGATGGCTTAATGGACAAAGCTTGCCACGAAGGGGGACAATTGTGTTCCATCCTTGGAACCCACACAGTAGGAAAGAACAGATATCCACGAGACATCCTCTGACCTCTATACACAGGCACCATGGCATAAGCACATAAGTAATTTTAAAAACAAGCAGAGAGATGGCTCAGCAGTTAAGAGCACTTACTGCTCTTGCAAGGAATTCAGGTTCAGTTCCCAGCACACTGACAATCACCCATAGCTCCAGTTCCAGGAGACTGGTGCCCTCTTCTGGTACATACCAAGTACACACCTGATGCACCATGTACATGCAAACAAAACACTCATTAAATAAAAATAAAGCTACAACTTTAAAAATAAAATAAATACCATTTTTATACTAGAGCATCTTACTTATAAATTTAAGTATCTTTACTCTCCACTGGCTGCTCAATTACATTCCATATATCATAGACATCCATCTATAAGTCTCTGGCCTGGCCCATCACCATCAGATCCAAGTTTTTCAACCCTTTCTCACCATCCTTTGCCTTTCCACCCAACCTCGTGTTTACTCTATATTGGTATGGAGATGAAGCTGCCTCACTGGAAAAGCAGTTACTACATTTTATGTCCCTGCCTTGAACACAACAATCATCCACTATGACCCTAAACTTCAGTCCCTTCCTCTTCTCTGCACCTTACTCCACCTATTTTATTAGCCTTCTTTTCTCTATTGTCAGCGTGGCCCTGTCCAGCGGTTTGTACCTGTACCCATAAGTATGTTCAACATACATTCACCATTTCAGCAGTCAGCAAAATCCATACTACTGCTTCCTGTCTCTCAACTATAATGGCTTACACAAAGTGTTTCACTCTAATACCACTTTTACTGATTTCTCAACCCATTATAATAGTTCACTTCTTCCTTCTCCTAGCCACTCACACATGTTTTTTGAAACTAATTAAATACCAACAACATTCTAATTGCCCAACAAGAGCCTTTCTTCCCAGGGACTAACACTTTTAAAGAATCCTCTGTAGCCTCAATAGTGTTGAAAAGACTTTGAAAGTTTGTCACTTTGTCTTCTGTAAACCTCCAATTTTCATTTCACCTCTTTTTTCTTCTCTTTTTGATGAGACCTTGTCTCACTTTGTAGCCTAAGCTAACTTTAAATGTCTACATCATTTTATACCCAAAATATCTATACTTGACACTTTTTAAAGTTAGCACACACACTAATGGGTTTCATTATGGCATTTTCATACATGTGCTATATACTGTTATTCAACTCACCTTCATGACCGGGTATTGTTGGCTGCCTTCCTCTCCACACTTCTGCTTTCATGCCAGATGTATTCCATTACTCCACCCCCCACCCCGTCCTGCACCTTCCCTTTCCTTTAAGAGTTCCTCCTTGGGGCTGGAGAGATGGTTCAGTGATTAATAGCACTAGTTGCTCTTGTAGAGGAACTGTTTTGTCTCAGTACCCACACAGTGGCTCACAACCAGCTCCAGGGGAACCAACACCTTCTTTTGACTTCTACAGGCACATGTTACACATACATACATGCAGGCAAAACATTCATACATACAAAATAAATCTTAGATTTTCTTTTTCCCCCTCTCATGGTTCCGTTTCTACTTTTATAACCTATAACCTAACCCCCAACACAAATTTAAATCTAGAGTCATCATGAGCTAAAAACATACAGTATGTCTGAGTTTTATTTTTCTTAACATGACAGTTTCTAGTTTTATCCATTTTTTGTTTTTCTTTCAGCTGAAAAAGTGCTACTTATATTCTAGCACTTTTTTCCCATTCATCTGCTGGTGGCTACCTAGCTGGTTTTATTCTTAGCTATTGTAATGTAGCAGTAAACATGGGTGTGTACGTTTCTCTGTGATATGCTGACTCAAGAGTCCTTCCTTTGGGTAGATACCCAGGAGTAGGATTGCTGAATCATGTATTAGTTCTATTACATTTCAAGAAAATCTCCATACTGGTTCTATAGTAGCTACATCACATACTTGATACTGTTATGCAAACACTCTGGGAAATACCAGCGATTTCCATGTGAGACACTTCCTATATTCTGTTACTTTATCAATTTCTCCTCTTTCCAAAATAGCATATTTACATTTTCAACTGCCAAGAAATGGAACCTCAATCTTATTTATTTCTTTATTTTTGGTTTTCAAGACAGGGTTTCTCTGTAGCTTTGGAGCCTGTCCTGAACTAGTTCTTGTAGACCAGGCTGGCCGTGAACTCAGAGCTCTGCCTGCCTTTGCCCCTACCCCATTGCTGGGATTAAAGGCAAGTGCCGCCACCACCGCCTGGCTGCAAATCAAATTTTTAACAGAGCCTACACAATCTTTACCCACCAAACCTATTCCTCCTATTGAATGATTATCATGACCAAATCTTCCAAGACAGAAATCTTAGCATCAAATGCCAGTCATCTCTGCAATATCTTTCCCCATCCAAGTCCCATCAATCTTTAATAAGAACAAATTTTATCCACTTTATTTTCTAATCTCTTGAGTTCAACTGTCTTCAATCCTCTTTATTATCAAAGTCTTTGGGATATTTAATTTTCTTGTTTTGTTTTGTTTTGTTTTTTTGAGACAGGGCTTCACTGTACAGCTTTGGCTGTCCTAGAACTCGCTCTGTAGACCAGACTGGCCTTGAATTCACAGAAGTGCAGAGATTAAAGACGTGTGCCACCTCCACCTGGCTTGTTGTGCTTTTGAGCCAGGTCTTACTGACCCTAGAACTCAATCTTCCTGAGTGCTGGGGTTACAGAACTACACCACTACCACACCCCAACTTAAGGGTATTTTTCCTTATACATGAACCATTTGAACTACTGTCTCTTGTTCACTTATTCTTACTCTCTATTGCTACAAGGATTATCTTTCAAAATAAATTTAAACTTGAAATAAGCGACATCTCAAATCCCCCTACAGACCAGCAGAAACTTAAAAAGGAAAATACTGCTGTGTGTTGGTTAGAATCTAGAAAAATAGATAATCTCATAAACTTCATATGAGGAATTATGCAAAACATTTGAAGGTATTATAACCACACATAAATATACATATTCTTTTCTAAATTTTTATTATTGTGTGTGTGTGCATATGTGTAGCGGGCACATATGTGGAAGAGGATTTTTGTTCTCCCTAGAAACAATGGCTTTCTTTACGTATTTAGGAGTTTCCAATAACTGGATCACCTACAGCAATGCCAAACACACAAGTTCCATAAAACATGTTGGAATGGGTGTTTTTCTTCCTTTTTACAAGGACTATTTCTTTTAAAAGCTCTATCATAACTTGTTAAGACCGTATCATACTTTGCAGCCTAGGCTTACTTCAAACTTGCAGAAGTCCTCTTTCCTCAGCCTCCTGAGTTTTGAGATTACAGACATGCATACACCAGCACACCTAGGTTAGATACCTCAGTAACTTTTAAAAGATATTTCCTATAAAATGCTGGTGAACTCTATTATATGGTATCATATATGAAAACTAGGCAAGTTTATAAATAGTGTATGAGTTTTTATTTACCAAAGTTTAGTGCTTTAAGGAGTTAAGAACTTATACTGGGTTAGAAACAGTTCTACCCAACCCAGAGTTTTGTACCTGAAAGTGGAATCAAGAAGTATAATGTTATAAGAAGAAACAGCTGTCCTCATGCCAACTCAAAACATTTGGAGGGCTATCCCCCAAACACCTCAGTTTGGTTCAGTGCTCTAATAAATTTGTCATGCTTGAAATTATGTCTCAGTACTATGCACTTTCCCATTCTGTTCCATAAACAGTATTTTACACACAACTCAAGTATGCAAGTATTATTGTACATCCAAGAACATAAGTTTATACTTCAGATTTTCTCTGTCCAGTGGTTTGTTTCCTATACCTATAAGCATACAAGAAAATAAGTAGTTTGGTCATACATTTTTTTCCCAAGTTGTTTGAGGAGGATTCCTAATGCTAAAAGAGTCCTAAATCACATCCTTCAGATTTTGCAAAGTCACAGACTGTCTTTCTGTAACTGAAGAAACCACCTCTTTCTATCCCACCTTTACATAGAAACAAGTCAAGCACTTTACTTTTCACAATTTTCAATTACCTTACAGACTCCAAACTGAAAACTCATTTTACACATTTATTTTGTTTTATTTGAGACAGGGTCTCACTATGTAGTCTTAGCTGTCCTAGAACTCACTATATAGATCAGGCTGGCTTCGAACTCATAGAGATCCACCTGCCTCTGCTTCCCAAGGGCTGGGATTAAAGGTGTGCACCACCATACCTGGACAAGGTATTTTTACACATTTAATTTTAATGAACATTAAGCAATTATTATTCAATTTCCTTAACAGTGTTAAGAAAATTAACATGGCTTAATTTAGAAAAGCAGCACCCCAACAATGTACCCTGATACTTACAGGAAATCATAAGGTAGTCCTCACAGTTGGTTTTGTCGTCATCTTGCTGATCCACAGGGATCCCATTGGCATCTATGACTGCTTCAGAGGCACAGTCTGCTACCAACACTTCTTCTGAAACAACATCGGCGGCCAAAGGATCAGTGACGATTTCTGCTTCTACTACAGTATCGTGAACCACATGTTCAACGTGACCAACGTCAGACACATGTATAGATTCACTTGTCAAGACATGTTCAGGCATAGATATCGAAGCTGAAGTAATATCAGAAGCTAAAACATCATCCGGAACTGTGCAATGTGTTAAAGAAACTTCTTCAGTTACATCTGAGTCCAGCACTTGCTCTGGGATGATGACTGTTTCTGATACATCTGCTTCGTCCATGATATCTGGACACTGGACATCTTCTATAACAACGTCCTCAATAACATCTTGGATTACAACTGAGTCTGGGTCATCAGGAACAAAGTTATGCACGGTTATGTCTGAATCCACAACATCTGAGACAAAAACCGTTTCTTGTACTTCCACAACAATTTGATCCCCATCCATGTGTGTAGCACCAGCTCCTGAAAAATAAACAAAGTCTTAAGCAAGTGTGGTTTGAATAAAAGTGACCCCTATCAGATCATATATTTGAATGTTTAGTCATCATGGAGTGGAACTGTTTGAAAGCATCATAAGAATTAGGAGGTGGGTACTTGTTGAAGGAAGAGTGTCACAGAGGGTGAGCTTGGAGGTTTCAAAAGCCCATGTGGTAGGCCCAGTCTCTCTCTGTCTCTCCCTCCCTCCTAATCTGGATAAAACTCTGTAGTTGTCAGCTACTTCTCCAGCCATGTTCCCCACAGTAGTAACAGATTAAACCTCTGAAACTATAAGCAAGCCCCCAATTAATGCTTTCTCTTCTAAATGGTGTCTCTTCACAGCAATACAACAGTGGCTAAGACATAAGTAAATAAAGTTATCAACTTCAGGACTAAATATTCCAATCAGCAAAATTATTATTCAATTTCACCCAAAATACACTAATTTATCAGTTTTCTTAAATTTAGATTCCCCTGAATCCTCTGCCTTGGAAAAATAATCTATCTTTAAATAAAATTTAAAAAGACGTTTTTTAGCATACTCTTTTAAGTACTTATCCCAAATCAATAGATAAGGAAAAACTATTGATAATACAATTGAGACAAAAAAAAAACCTTCAAGACAGTAAAATTCTAGGAACACTAAAACACATTCAGTTAGTTAAGGCATGGTTCTAAAACTTAAGTAATGTAACTACAGGTGGCAAATGCATCCATTTATATGCTTTTCATGCATTTTCCTTCTTGGTCTATCTCCCTTCCCACAACTTGTATTTTTTATTTTCCATTTTTCCCATGATTTTTTTTCCACTTCCTTCACATCCTTCTCCTTTTTGTTCTGGCACCACCAACAGTCTCCACCTGACTATGGAATCTTAGACTTTGACCTTTATTCTAGAACGTAAAAGGATTGGGGTATAAGCGAAAAGGAGGAGAGAAGAAAATCTGCCTGAGGCTGTCTATCTCTACTGACAGACAGTGAAAAGAAGTGCCACTGCCAAGGGGCAGTGGGATAAGGGGAGGTAGTAGAAGAAACCTACCCTTGACTTCAGATTACTGGATTCTATTAAGCCTCCTCCCCAGTGTCACTCCCAAAAGCAGCTCATAATACAGGAAACTCTTCCAGAGTCCGTTTTAGTTAAAGGGGTGACAGGAGATGAATCAATTTTTGCCCAAAGAGATTAAATGACTTAACTGAGATCACAGTTTGCACAGCATATGGTGCTCAGTAAATATTGTTCTCAACAAATGCTACAAACAGAACAACTATGCATCCTTATGAGAAATACAAAACAAAATTTTTGAAAAATCCAGTATCTTGGCTGCCAGTCCAGAAAAAGTTAAGTTTTATGAGTTAAGTAAAGATCTAAGTCTAAACACGAAAATTCATTTCTTTTATATGTGCCTTACATATACAGCCTAAAGGTCATTCTTCATATGCATGTGCTTTTACTTCAACCCATGCCATGAAATGGGGTGTGGAATTTTCTTTCTAGTTGTGGTGTCCTATCAGCACTCATAAGTTTTGGGTTTTGGAGCATTTGGGATTTTCAGATTAAGGATATTCAACTTGTACTGACAAGAATATTAAAGTCAGTTATAAATAAGTCAAATTTTTGGGTAGAAGGATGATAATGTGTTCACTTTCCCATTTATAGATTCTGAAATCCAAGAGTGACTAACTATGAGAGTTAACAATTGGGCCCATAACAAACTCTCCATCTGGTAGATAAAAAGCACAATGCAATTACAAGTCATTATACCTGTTGCATCAAAAAATGAGTTTGGCGCCTGTGGTTGTAATTCAAGTCCATCTTCATCCATGGCCTTCAATTCTCATCAGTCACAACTCCTAAATCAAGGGGAAAAGTGAAGTCAGTGTTAGTTTGGGTATCCTTTTTTTAATGTCACATTTTCATTTCTAAAGCACTCAAGTTGTATCCTTTTTTTAATGTCACATTTTCATTTCTAAAGCACTCAAGTTTTATGACTGACAAATATCTAATATATAAACATATACATCAAAAGGATCACCTTTACCCAGGCCCATTAACTGAGATACATGCCAGGTATACAACTATAATCCCAGCATTTGGGAGGCTGAGGCAGGAGACTCACAAGTTCAAGACCAATCTGGGCTACACAGAGGATTCCAAATCAGTCTCAGCTACACAGTAAGAGCCTGTCTAGTGAGGTCATGTCTCAAATAAATCAATAAAATAAAAATAAATTCACTGCAGGGTAGTGGTGATATACACCTTTAAACCCAGTACTTGAAAGGAAGAGGCAGGTCAATCTCTATTAAGTTCCAAGCCAGCCTGGTCTACAGAGCAAGCTCCAGAATGTCAGGGGTACATGGAGGAAACCCTGTCTCAAAAACCCAAAAATAAACAAACAAACAAATAAATTTGGTAGGTTGGGATACTGCCTATATACACATCTCTTTTAAAGATTGATTTGAGCCAGGTGGTAGTATCAGAGCACACCTTTAATGCTAGCACCCGGGAGGCAGAGTCAGGCAGATATCTGAGTCTGAGGCCAGGACTGCCAGGACCACACAGAGAAACCCTGTCTCAAAAACAAAAAATTATTTACCTTATGTGAATGCGTAACATACATGGTTCATGCCATTGGCTAGAAAAGGGTGCTAAGTTTCCCCTGGAAGTAGAGTTATGGATGGTTATAAGCTACCACATGTGTTTTAGAATTTGAACCTGGGTCCTCTGGAAAAGCAGTCAATGATCTTTTATTTTTGTTTTGTGTTGGTTTTTTGTTTGTTTGTTTTGACTTTTCAAGTGAGTTCGAGACCAGCCTGGTCTACAGAGCTAGTTCCAGGACAGGCTCCAAAACCACAGAGAAACCCTGTCTCGAAAAAAAAAAAAGACAGGGTTTTTCTGTGTAGCCCTGGCTGTCCTGCAACTTGCTCTCTAGGCATGCTGGTCTAGAACACAGAAATCTACCTGCCTCTGCCTTCTAGACTAGTCTGGTCTACAGAGCTAGTTCCAGGACAGGCTCCAAAACCACAGAGAAACCCTGTCTCGAAAAAAAAAAAAAAAGACAGGGTTTTTCTATGTAGCCTTGGCTGTACTAGAACCCAATTCTGTAGACCAGGCTGACCTCAAAGTACCTGCCTCTGCCTTCCAAGTGATGGGATTAAAAGTGTATGCCACCACCTCCTGGCAACTAGTTTAAGATTCAACTAAAAATTCATTCTGTAATTTACTGTGGGAAATTTCTGCACAATTTTTGTATTACTTCTCTAAACTTATATACCCTCTCTTTCAACCACTATATTGAACAATCATAGAAACCCAAAGTACCTAATTATAGTAAAGGTAATGGTAGTAAGAACACTCTGGAATTCCATTTTACAGTGAGTGACTCCTCTCCCCCCCTCGAGACAAGGTTTCTCTGTGTAGCTCTGACTGTCCTGGAACTCGCTCGCAGACCACACCTTAAAGGTATGTGCCACCGCCTTTCTTAATTGATTTATGCAATTTTTCAGTGTATTTAATTCTTTTGGCCATAGGTGATTAGTACTAGCTATGAAATGGTTTTTTTTAAGTTCATTTTGAGCATAATAAAATCAACTTCCTACTCTCAAAAGTCTGCAACCATGAGCAAGAATGAGAATCTCCTCCAGTGATCCCGCTTGCACTCTGCCTACCTCCATCTCTCAGTCTAGGCTGCTAGAAAGAGGAACTGAGAAGTCATTTTCCCACTTTGGTTCAGACCAGTGAAATAAAGTCCACCAACAGAAAGAATCAAGTGAATGCCCTGAGAAAGTAGATGAAGGGGGAAGAGGAGGCTTACCAACTGATTTTTGGATTCTGAGCCCAGAACTCCCTGAAGCCCCACTTTCTCTTTCCTTGGGATTTTGCAAGGCACCCCAATGCCCTTAATTCTATCTCGCCTACTTAGCAAAAAGCAAAAACTTAACATATCAAGTAATATATTACTAAGTACTATTTGGTTACTACTTCAAAAAATCAGACACCAAAGATTTTACTTGCCTGTTTCTAAGTACTGCGTCAATCTCCTCAATGGTTTCCCTATCTCTATTTTCTCACTTTTTTAATTCAATCTAAATGGAGCTATTAGATGCATCTTTCTTTGGCCTTTAATTTTGTTAATAAATACTATATACTCATGAAAATTTTAACAAAGTAATTTTTCTAAGCATCATTCCTGTTTAATCTTAAGTTCTAACTCCAAACTGTCTTTCCATCATTCTACCTCCCAGCACCACACAGGCACACACACTTCAATAAACAAAAATGGCAGAACATCTCAACCCTGGCCTGACACACTAAGGCCATATAGTTCTTAAAGAAATATCACGAGAAACCCAAAACTTATATAACAAATGTTTTTCAGTGTGTCAGCGATGATTCTATTCACTTCCAAGAAATAGCTGTTTTGTGTTAAAAACAATTTGAAATTAAAACAAATGATGGCTAAATTAATAAACAAAAAAACCCGTTCAACCATGAAAAACAAAGTGTACATGCTCTAAGCTGTCACCACCCACTCCCTACCAGAATTACCTCTGGCTAGAATTCTTTTCCCTTTTTAAAATTGCAACTATGAAGACAAATCTAAGTTAACCCTTTTTTTCTTGGGGGGGGGGGTTCGAGACAGGGTTTCTCTATAGCTTTGAAGCCTGTCCTGGAACTAGCTCTTGTAGACCAGGCTGGCCTCAAACCCCCAGAGATCAGCCTGCCTCTGCCGCCCAATTAAAGGCTTGCTGAGATTAAAGGTGTGCGCCACCACTGCCCGGCTAAGTTAACCTTCTAAGCATAACGAAATATTACATGAAATTAAGTCAACTAAGGGGATACATTAAGGTTCTTAGGTTCCACATTCCTCAAATCTCCCTACATAAAACTAATTCCCATTAACTCTAAAGATTCTCAACTTGTTTAACAACTACTTTGCTCCACTTTTATCTCTTGGCTTTTCTATTAAGACTAACAGGTAATCAATTCCACTGATTCTGAAGTTCATTCCTGCCGGTTTTTCCAAGTGCCATCCTAAGTCTCTTCCCCTTCTCTACACAGCTAGCTGCCCTGACTCCCCTCACCACACTAAAACTGAAGCCTAATCCTAGTCTGGTACACTTAACTATTTTCTCTTATTGTTTTCTCTCTACTCCCCTGGGCTATTTGCACAGACCACCAAAATTTATATACTCAAAGCAGAACCTTAAGCCTCTACCAGACTGACGACTCTTGGCCACTATTCCTTTCTCCTTCTTCCCCACTCACTGTCAGTCCAGGATGCCAGATCTTGTCAACTACTTCTTTGCAGAACTTCTCAGCAATCCATCCCAGTTCTTATTATCTCCAGTTTTTATTACTGTCCCTCAGCTTCATACTTCCTGATCCCTGAGGCATGAAAATAGCCTCTCAAGTAGCCTTGCTCTTTACTGCCACTCCCATAACAAATGACTAGGAACCCAGCACAAGTTGAATAGGTGCCAAATTCTGAGGCTTTCCTGTTATCTGTGGAAGACTAGTCCTCCTACCACTGCTTTGATCACGGCACTCCCCTGGGCTCAGAATACTTCAGCACCCTCCTACCCCACACCCCCCATATTCATTCTACAATATGAACCTGACGTGCCAGGAGACAATTATCTGCTGTTATTTTCATCTTTTAATCATACACATATTCTAACATATTCTAGTAAACATGGAAGAGGGCCATTGCAAAACTCAAATAGGTTTGAAAAAATAGACTTTGTACTTACAAGTAGAAATGACTAAACTGAGGGCTTTGTAACCCCTCCAGGGTTAGACCTGTTAATTCCCTCTGACAATCAAAATGAAATTGTGTTGTTAGAAATACTCTCTGGGGTAAAATCAAGTAAGGGTCATTGCAAAAGGTGGGCCAACAATGACACGGATGTGTCTGTGGAAGTGTCTGTGTGCTGTGGAGCAGGAACCAACCTCCAAAAGTAGCCAAATATACACAATGGTTCAGAGCACCAAGATGAAATCCAAATGAAAAAGAACAAAGAACCAAATTATTACTACCTTTCTCAAGCACCCTCAAAGCACCTCTGAGATTCCTTCACCCTAGTTTGGAAAACTATTCCCTCCTGGTACATAAGTCGTAATTCTGAAAGAAGTCACAATGGAAAATGAAGTTTTAAGGGAAATACTGAACTGGGAGAAATCCACAAAATTCCCATGCTTCCTTACTTCCAATCTTTAAAATAGAGCAATAAACACTCCCACCAACTCAGTAGGAAGAGTAATGGCATTTTATCTCTTAAATTCAGAATTTAGGATAATTTGCTGATTTTATATTTCTTTAATTTCCTTTTGGGGAGGTGGAGAGGGAGACAGGATCTTACAGTGCAGTCCATGCTGGCTTCAAACTTATGGCAATCCAGCTGAGTTCTAGTTCCATATACCCACACATTGCTTTGACTACTTTCTTCGGTAAATTAACAGGCGTCTTAGATATGTATATTGCCAATATACATACACAAAAACCACTTTTTTGCTTGTGGTCCCCTAGAACTTTGATTTAATAAAATGGTTGACTACCATCATTTCTGTCACACTCAGAGAACTAATTTGTAAAATATATGGTAGATAAAATGGTTCAAACTTCCCAAGAGTAACAAAAGCAAGCCTATCCAGAATTATTTTCAGAAAGTAAAAATGGGCCGGGCGGTGGTGGCGCACGCCTTTAATCCCAGCACTTGGGAGGCAGAGGCAGGCGGATCTCTGTGAGTTC
>NW_004949229.1:581625-584520 GCF_000317375.1 Microtus ochrogaster | reverse complement strand
CCACAGAGAAACCCTGTCTCGAAAAACCAAATAAAAAAAGTAAAAATGGTGAAAATTTACAGCTATGAAAACCTAATATCTTCCCTCCAAAGTAAGCTTTCCTAATTTTTTGCCACGTTGTTCAATATCAGCTATTTCTCCAAATAGTCTCAAATCCAGACACATATTTTATTTCTCTTAGGTTAACCCTCAAAGTCAGCTATTCTTTTTTATTTTTCAGGACAGGGTCTTACTATTCAGCCCTGGCTGCCTGAACTTATTATTAGACCAGGCTGTCCTCAAACTCACCCTCCTGCCTTTGCTTCCCAAGTGCTGGTACTATATTAGCCACTATATGCCTGGCTAAAGTCAGATATTCCTAAATCTCATCAGTTTTTATTATTTTCGCTGTTATCACTCTAACAAGCTCTTCTCAACTCAAACGTATGCTCAGTGGGCCCTTCAATCAAGATTTGACCCCTTCTTAAACAAAGGAAATTTTCTTGGTTTTTTTGGTACTAGACGTTTCAAGGGCCTTTGAACAAAGAGCAGGTAGTCTACCAGAAAGTTGAATCTCGGCCTTCTTTTTCAGTTTCTGAAGCAATTCCTGCCTCAGTCTTTCCCACTGGTATTACAATATCTATGTCATATGGTCAAGCTAAGTTCTTGCATACTGGACATTTTCTTATTGTTTTTCCAGGCATTGCTAATGCATTTTTTCAGAACTAGAGATTGATTCTAGACCTCGTACATGCTAGGTTAAGTGCTCTACCACTGAACTAGATGGAACCCTAGCCAGCTCCTTCCATTTTCTCTATTTAGTCTTCCTTTTGTTTTGTGGTCTCAGAAAAGGCTGGCTTGTACTCACGCAGCCCCAGGCTGGTCTCAAATCGGTAACTATTCTCCTGCCTCAAACTCCTGAGTGCCACTCTACTGGCTTCTCTATTCGCTCTTACTAGAGTTCCTATTACAGGATAAATACTCCTAAATCTGTCCTCTATTATCACTAACTTCCCTCTTATTTGCCTCTGAATTATGAATTGATGTGTGTGGGTATGTGCATGTGAGTGCAGGGATCCACAGAGGCAGGTGTGGGATCTTCTGGAGCTGAAGTTACAGATGGTAGATCTGTCCAACATGGACGCTGATCTTCTATAAGCTCTTAACCACTGAGCTGTCTCTCTGACCCCCAACTTTCTTTTCTTATACCTACTTTTCTACTAACTTTTCTATACTAGCTCCCTGGACAGTCACAAAGAAGATGTTTTGTTTTGTTTTGAGTTTGAGACAAGGTCTGTCTATTAATTGTTGTCCCTGGCTGTCCCGGAGGGCCCTGGGATCTAGAGATCCATCAGCCTCTGCTGGAATTAAAGGAGTATGCCACCACACCTAGCAAGAGTTCCTAAACAAACTGAGGTGTTTCCCCCCCTATAGTTAGTTATCTTCTAAATTTTTTTGGTAGACAAACATCTTCCCAGATATTTCTGAGACCCCCAATGCTTATTCTATAGCCAACATTACACTTTCTTCTCTAGTGCTCCATTATTCAGTTGGCTGTTTTGGAAGCCCCTTCCAAATGGCTGGGTTTCTTCAAAAGCATTGTTCCTTTTGGTTGTTCACATTTATAAACGAGTTGCTAAATTAGTTACACTGACAGCCAGGAGACTTTCCTCAGCTCCAATGAAAAGCTCTGCTTTGACAAGTAGTGAACTTGTGTTCTAACAGTCACCATATAAGTCACAGGCATCCTTTCTCATATCAGTATACAAGAGAGAGAAAAACCCATGTCATCAGTCAGGCTTTCATTCAACAGTGGCAAAGTGCAACATTTCCCATGGCCAGTATCATAGCCTGTAGAATAAGCCAACTAAAACACTGCCTCTTAGATGGGCCTGGTGGCACAGGCCGACAATCCTACCAACTTGGGAGACTGAGACTGGACTGTGCTACAGAGTAAATTCAGTCTTAAAAAGAAAAAGAGGGCTTAGAATATAGCTCAGAAATAAAGTACCTTGCCTAACATGCAATACAACCCCAACCTTTGTGGATTTTGTTTAGTTTTATTTTTTGTTTTTTTTTTTTTGAGACAGGGTATATCTCTGGCTGTCCTGGAACTTGCTTTGTAGACCAGGTTTGCCTCAAACTCAGAGATTAGCCTGCCTCTGCCTCCCTGCGTGCTGGGATTAAATGTGTGTGCCACCATTGCCCAGATACCCCAACCTTAATTGCCACAGTACCCATTTTGCAAATTCATGTGTACAAACAAATGTGCAACTCAGATAATTTAATGCATTTCCTTCTGCAAAACCACCCAAGATAAGCCCTACCTACACCCACAGGGAAATGGCTCAGCTTTCACCACCTGGCTACATCCACGGCTTGTTCTTACAGGATACCACTTCTTAGCCACAGATTCTCTAAAACTCTTGGTTTTTGCCATTGACAGATTCTAAATTGCTTTATTCAAGAAGAAAATCACAGTATTTTGATGAAAAGTACATTTCAGGGTTCCCCCCAACGCCAGGTTTTTATTTTTATCCTCAATTTGATTTTGGCAGAAAGGAAAAGCAAAGGTATTTGATCTTTATTCTATGTTGAATCCAAAGTCATGATTTTTATTGTACAAAAAAATTAGTATGGAAGTGTGTAAAAAAAAAAAAAACACAAAAGCTGGGCGGTAGTGGTGCATGCCTTTAATCCCAGTACTTGAGAGGCAGAGACAGGCAGATCTCTGTGAGTTCACTTCAGGCCAGCCTGGTCTATAAGAGCTAGTTCCAGGACAGGCGCCAAACCTACAGAGAAACCCTGCCTCGAAAAAAAAAAAACAAAAAAAAACCCACAAACAAAAAAAAATTAAATCTGGGGCTGGAGACATGGCTCAGCAGTTAAGATCACTGACTGGCCTGGCGGTGGTGG
>NW_004949229.1:562936-581470 GCF_000317375.1 Microtus ochrogaster | reverse complement strand
CCAGAGGACCCAGAGTCAATTCCCAGCACCCACACAGTGGGCACAGCTGTGAGGTCCAGGCTCCAAGCCCCTCACACAGAGAGAATGCCTGCTGCTGTGAATGAAAGAACTCTGTCTGTCCTTCTTTGCCCTGTCCCACTTGGAACTTTTTGTATGTTTCACTCAGGAATTCAATGCCAAGTTTTTGTTAGACTAGTTTTTCCATAAAACCATTCTGTGCCAATTGGTAATTTCAAGGTTTTGTTTGTTTAAAGTTTGAGTCCGAACTTTCACAATCTATTAAAAATTGGCCCTAAAATGACAAACTTAAAACCCTTATTTTTCCAAAACCCCTATTCCTGTTCAGATTAAGAACTGCCAAAAATATCCTCTAAATTTAGCTGCATTTGAAAGCTAACAATACCACGCTGTGTTAAATGCTTTTAAGACTAGCTCGATGGTAGAAATAGTACAGGCTTTGCACTTGTTTTCAGACATAGAAAGCATTAACTCTTTTATAAAACAATGTCGTTTAAATTCATGCAGTAATTTACCAATCCATTGCTGCTATATAACATTCTACTGTTTATCATAAAGGAACAAACGTAACAACTCTGGTTCACCCTCTCCCACTTCAACTGTGAGTGATTTTTTGTACCTTTTGCTGAGATTGTCAAAGTCCTACTCGCGTCTCCTCAAGTAGAGTATTCTGTCTTTAGCTGTAAGTGCAGTACTGGAGTGCAATGTGTAAAACGAGGATGAAGACGGTATTTAAACATAAAATAGAGAGATTAATTTAATCTACATTGGACAAAAATATATGAAATAAAACCATCCACAGGTAAAACTTAAAAAAATCATTTCCCATCAACTGCAATGCAGGGTAAAGAAGCGTTAGTGTTATAAGGAAGTGCTTCCTTGTCCATTTCCTTTGTTCCTCGAATCCCTGCAGCCATCTTTTACCAAACTGGGTATTTAATTAATTGCTGGCCTAGTCATCTGATAATTTGTTAACTTAGCTGAGTGTTTTTCTTACGCAGTCCCTTTCTGAATGAGTCATATATATAACCTTGCATTTAAAAAACAACTTAGGCTGGGCATGGTAGTGCAATACCCTAAATCCCAGCACTGAAGAGGCAGAGGGTACTCCTTCAGTCTGACTGAGGACAGCCTGGTCTAAATAGTAAGTAACTTCAAAGATAGCCAGGACTACACAAAGAGACCCTCTCTCAAAACAAAACAACGCCTTTCTACTACATTAGAACTTAATGGGTTTTGTGTCGTGTTTTTAATTTTCATTACACTTCTTTATTTAGTGTTTATGAGTAGATACATGTGGATGTGCATATTCGCAAGACTCACATCCTAGTGAAGGTCAGATGACAGCCTCCAAGTCAGCCTTCCCTTTCTATCATGTGGTCTCGAAGAACTGAACTCGGGTAGTCAGGCTTAGCAGCAGGCATCCTCACCTGGCGACTCATTTGCTATTGCTAGGTTCTGATTTTTTGAAAAAGAGTTCTCACAACAGCCCAGACCGCCTTTGAATCACAACAATCTTCATGTCTCAGCCTCCTGAGTGCTGGAATGACAGGTAGAGCTACTCTATATACCTTCCATTTATAGTTTACTGTACGCTCACCTTCAACTACTTTATTCAAACTAATTCTCTTCTTAATTGTCTGGTAACTACTTTAAAAAAAAATCACATATTGCCACTTTGTACTTTTTATATAGTTCAGTGCTAAAGTGCTTGCCCAGCATTATGAAACTGGGTTCTATGCAATACCACAAATAAAAACTTTGAACATTTATTTATGGTTTTATTAATTGTTTTTGCTTGGGGTTGTTTGTAGAGAATTAGTCTTTCTATGTAACCCCGAATGTCATGGAACTCCTATGTAGACCAGATGGCCTTGAACTAGAGATTCTACCTGCCTCTGCCTCCCAAATGCTGGGATTAAGGGCATGGGCCACCATGGTAAACTAGCTATGAACATTTAACATCACTGTCCTACCACAACACCAACACTAAAACTAACTACTATACCTTACCGACATAAACACGACTTCTATTACCACTTTTCCTAAATATGCTATGTTAGGTCTCGGAGATGCTGCAGTTGTAGTACTAACACCAGTAATGGTCTCCACATGTCCTAAACACTGGCAAGAATATTGGGCCTTTCCATAACTAGAACAATGTTTTTAAACTGGCAGCTGCAGAACTGTAGAGTCTTTCTACACTGATCTTCTGTTAATGCAATTAGCAATTAAATTTTGCACAAATAACTTAATAAATCCTTGAGCTGTTAAACAAAAGAACAGGCTGGGTTTGCCCTACAAGACCTCAGCAGTAAATATGTTCCAAGCTATCATTGAGCGTTTAAACTTCAATCTTCCCCTGGAACTAAACTAAGGAACTACCTAATTTAAGGAAGGAATAATCTAAGGCTGTTTTTTTTTTAAGAAAGTACAAAGACAATAAAATACTACTAAACTAAAAACCTAAAAACAAAAGTAGGGGGGGCTGATATAGAAAAAAATGGCAAACTTCTAAGACTAAGTTAACGCTAACACATTGAGAGGACATGCAAATTACCAGCAGTAACTTTGTTAGACACAGAACCTAGGCTGGAGAGGCAGCTTGGTGGTAACATGCTCATCTATCATGTACAAGATCCTGGGTTCAATCCTACCACCAAAGAAAGAGGAGGAAGGAAAAAAACGCGTGTAATCACCATAAAGATTTTTATAATAAATATAGCTGTTAGGTATAACACTTTCAAAAATCATTAAGTTTTCCCCAAATTGTATGAACTACGCCAGAACACAAAGGAAAGCTTTGTCAATTATTTTTACAAAAGTGATTTGTCACTTAAAACAAAAACACAAAACAATTTAACCAAACTAGAAACTTTGCTATTATGAATTCCAAGTTAAATATTATAAATAACACCTATCAGGCAGGTGAATCTCTTGAGTTCGAGGCCAGGCTGCTCTCTACAAGAGCTGGTTCTAGGACAGCCAAGGCTACAGAGAAACCCTCTTTCAAAACAACAAAAAATATTAATAGTACAGACCCACTCCACAAACAGAGAGAAGTTAATACAGTACAATCATCGCCGTGTTAAAGGTAGGAGCCAAATAATAGTCAAAATTAAATCATTCAAAAAGGGAAGCAGGCCAGGTGTAGTGATGCATGCCTTTAGTCCCAGCACTCACAGAGGCAGGCAAATCTCTGAATTCTAGACCAGCTTGGTCTACAAAATAAGTTCTAGGTCAGACAGGGCTACACAGAGAAACTTGGTCTCAAAAAACAAAAACAAAACAGCTGGGCAGGGGTGGCGCACACCTTTAATCACAGCACTTGGGAAGCAGAGGCAGGCTGATCTCTGTGAGTTTGAGGTCAGCCTGGTCTACAAGAGTTAGTTCCAGGACAGGCACCAAAAACTACAGTGGCTAACAGCAAGTTTGAGCACCAAGTTTCAGGCCAGTTAGAGAGGGTTATATGAGACCTCATCTTTAACCAAAAAAAAACCAAAAAACCAAAAAAAAACGAAAAGGACAATGTATTTAGAACCACTTAATAACAAAAATAAAGAGGCATCAAAATCATAAGACCTAGTTATCAGAGAAAAGTTTTCAAATTTCAATACATGTATCTCAAAAATAAGTTAAATAGCCGGGTGGTGGTGGTGCATGCCTTTAATCCCAGCACTTGGGAGGCAGAGGCAGAGGCAGGTGGATCTTTGCGAGTTTGAAGCCAGCCTGGTCTACAAGAGCTAGTTCCAGGACAGGCTCCAAAATATAGAGAAACCCTGCCTTAAAAAAGGGGGGGAGGAATTAAGAAAAATAAGCAAGCCTCCAAATGAATTTGTTTTAATGTCAGAACATACAGAAACAAAGTAGAAGGAAGGCAATAATAGTTCCCAGAGTAGAAACACAAAGCACCCATAAAATGAACAGCTGGAGAAGTCTGGAAAGTTAGTTACTAACTTATGAACAACACTAATAAAAAATGGTAATTAAAGTCAATTTCCTAAACATTATCGAAAAAACCCTGTATTTATCAAAACAGTTGAGAATTTATACTTTTCTAAGAAAGGAAACTTTATTTTGTATAAATCACCAAAAAGTAAAGAAAAACTCAAGAAAAGCCAAAAGGCCATACCATGGGAGAGAAGAGGCTACGGCTAAATCAAGTCCAGCTGGGCAGTGGTGGCGCACACCTTTCATCCCAGCACTCAGGAGGCAGAGGCAGGCAGATCTCTGCATGGCCTACAGAGCAAGCTCCAGGACAGCCAGGACTACACAGAGAAAACCTGTCTCCAAAAACAAATCAATCATCAATCAAATCCAAAACCTACCAAAAAAGGAAAAAGAAACCAAGTACAGTTTTACAAATGGAGATCTGTCTAACTTTCAATAACCAGATCACTTCTATTAAACAGACCTGTTTCAAAAAAGAGGGAATGCTCCCCAATTCATCTTACAAGGTTAGCTGGGCACAGTGATACACACCTGTAGAGGGAAAAACAATCAATTAATAGAATATTCCTATTTCCTTATTATCTAGGATTTTCATTTAGACTTACCAAAATTTTAAAAAAAAAAAAACCTTTGGAATTATTTAGGTAGGACTTTTATACTATGTTGTACATGTGCGTGCGCACACATACACACCCATGGCCCTATGATTCAGAGAAATTAGCAGGGCATTCCTAATTTACATTCAGGGTTCTGTGAGTCGCTCTTCTAACTCTTCAAACCTGTTCACTTGTTCCTAACAAAACTATTTTCTGTCAGCAAGTGTTGGTGATGCAGCGTTCCCTAAAACGCTTTACTATTATCTGTGGATTTTCTTTGAAGACAGACACCCATTTAGCAACTGCTTCTGTGTTCTGTTGCACTGTTTGACATGAAATAGTATGAAACAATGCACAGATTCTCTAAAGTGATAAGAAAATTAAGAGTTCTAACCAAGCCTGTGCTTGTGCAAGCAATTGTAACTATATGATGACACCTGCCTGGGCACGCAATTCATTATACAATACCATCAACAGGGCTCTATTTTTATTTTAAGATGTTAAAATGTAGGAAGGAAATCCATGACATACGTCCTGAGAGTTCAACAATGTAAGATCAATTCACCACACTGCTTATGAAAACAGAATAGAAAGTTAGACTGGTACAACCCAGTTGAAGAGCACTTGTCTAGCTATCGTGCACAAGGTCCTGGAGTCAAGCCTCAGCACAAATGGGGGAAGGGAGCTGGCAGCAGAGCCCCTAATTCCATAGGCTGTGTATGGTAAGAAAACCTCAAATTCTAGTCCAGCCTGAGCTAAAGAATAAATTCTTTATATAAGGCCAACATAAACAAGTATGTGAAAAAAACTAACAATAAAAAAACAGGACTGCAGGGGCTGAGGATGTAGTTTGCTTGTCTAACACGCATGAAATTCTAGGTTCAATCCCCAGCACTGCATACACCATGCTATCTAAAAGGCTACCAAGGAACTGAGCGTAATGGTAAATGGTAATAAATGTCTGTAATTCTGGAGGAGACTGAAGATCTAAAGTTCAAGGTTATCCTTAGCTACATACAACTAGTAACAGTCTGGGATACATGAGGGGGAAAAGGAGAAACACAACTTGGCAGAACACTGGTCTAGCATGTGTGAATCACTGAGTTTAGTCCATAGTGCCACAAAAGGGGCGTCAGAGAACAAACTAAGAGAAGACCTGACTTAAATCACAACCAAGATTTATAAACTGAGACTAGAATTTTCAATAGAGGTAGATGCAAATCCAATCATTCTTCCCAGAAATTGACAAACTAACCCTAAAGGAGACAAAAAAAAAAACAGATAAAATAATCCTTAAGATAAAAAGGAATATACAAAGACTTAATTATAAAGCTATCATCATTAAACCAATGTGGCAGTGATAGAACTAGCCAAACAGGGCAATAAAAACAGAAAGAGAAACTAAAAACAGATGTGAAGCCAATGAGATGGCTCAGAGGGCATAAGAACGTGCAACCAAACCTGACAACCTGAATTCAATCCCCAAGACCCACATGATAGAGAACCTCACACACCACACACACACACACACACACACACAATGTAATTAAATTTAAACAAAATAAAAACAGATGTGCAGATGTGTGGAATATGGTATATACCTCAGGGGTTGGGGAAACAAGGCTCAGTTATTTGAGAAATTCAAATGCAAACATAAATGAGATCCCTATATCACACACTAGAAAAAAATTTCCAAATTGTACATAAGAAAAAGCACACCAGGCAGTGGTGGTGCGCGTGCCCTTAATCCCAGCACTAGGGAGGCAGATGGATCTCTGTGAGTTCAAGGCCAGCTTGGTCTACAACAGCTAGTTCCAGGACAGCTAGGACTATTACACAGAGAAACCCTGGGGGGGGGGGCAGGAAGCACATAGCCAGGTAGTGGACACACACACACACACACACACACACACACACACACACACACAGCCAAATCTGGCTACTTTCACATTAAGACCTACACAAAAAGTAAACAAAACTACAAGAAAAGTCACAGAATAGGAAGATATTTTCATCATATATAATAACAAATCTTTAGGATCCAGAATACAAAAATATCCATAAACCATAAGAAAAAAGGCAACAGGCCAGGCAGTGGTGGTGCATGCCTTTAATCCCAGCACTTGGGAGGAAGAGGCAGGCGGATCTCTGTGAGTTCGAGACCAGCCTGGTCTACAAGAGCTAGTTCCAGGACAGGTTCTAAAGCTACAGAGATACCCTGTCTCGAAGGAAGGAAGGAAGGAAGGAAGGAAGGAAGGAAGGAAGGAAGGAAGGAAGGAAGAGGCCAAGATAAAAGTCAATAAAAGGATGCATGGACAAATGATTCCCAGAAAACTCAAATGGGCACTAAACTTGAAGGGGGTAGTCCAGCCAACCCCAATAGTAACCAAAGAAATGCAAAATAAGCACAGTAAGCAGAGTGCATTTATACCCAACAGTTTCACAAAAATAGCAAAATCTAATCTTTTGGCAATGATCAAGATCAGAAACAACTGGTAAGATTGTCAAATGCAACTGGGTGTTTTTGCAATTCCCGGTAAAACTAACAATGCAGACTTCTTCAATGCAGCAACCGCACCTCTACTAGTCTCAGGACAGAGAGCTGTTTGAGGACGTTCACAGCGGCACTGTTAGAAAGTGCTGAAAACTGCCAACAGCCTCACGTGCCCCCCCCCCAAGAAGGAAACATCACAGTGTTTTCATACATTCAAGTACAGCATGGGGAGGGCTTTCCTAGCAGTCAAAGACTGGCTCTGAAGCCCTGAACCGCTTGCCCCAAACACCAAGAGTGAACTACAACAGTAGTTTTCATTCAAACCTTTTGGTTTCAGGACTCGTTCAAGCTTTCAAAAATAAAGGACCACGAGAAGTTTTTTTTTTTTTTAAATGTCATTCATACTTAAAGAACTTGAAACTACAAGTCCATCCAGCCTAGTGACACCTAAGCACTTGGGAGGTTAAAAGAAGGACTGCTAAGTTTCAAGCTCCTCTGAAACTGAAGTGAGCTTTTGTTTTGGTTTGGTTTGGTTTTTGGAGAGGTTTCTCTGTGTAGTCCTGGCTGTCCTGGAACTCCCTTGGTATTTCAGGCTGGCCTCTACTCAGATCTACCTGGCTCTGCCTCCTGAGCACTGGGATTAAAAGTGTGCACACCACCATCGCTGAGATAGAGATTTAAAAACATTAATGCATTAAAAATCTTATTATATATAAGCATAAATAATTTTAGAATTAATTTTTAAGTAAAAATGAAACTTTTACAATTCTGCAAATCTAATGACTCACTTCACAGAGGAAAAGATGAATGTCAACCGTTTCTGTGCTTACTCCATTATGACACTGTTGAATTCTCTAATACGTGTATAATGTACAGACGACTGTGGATGAAAAGAGCAAATAATGGTATTATGAAAATCTGACTTCATAGACCCCCCCCCATAAGACTATTAGGGATCCCAGAAATTCCTGCAGCACACTGGAAAGCCAATAAATTGAATCTCAAAAATTCTAATTAATAGGTAGGGCATGGTGGTGCAGAGGCAGGCAGATCTCTGAGTTCAAGGCCAGTCAGGTTTACAGAAGGAGTTAGAGGACAGCCAAGGCTTTACAGAGAAACTCTGTGTCGAAAAAAAAGAAGAAAAAGAATGAATACATAGAACAATCCACAATAGATAGCTAAAACACATATTTGATATTTTTTCATTACACACATTAGAACGTAATGGAGATATTAAAAAAGAGAAATGGGGATGGAGGGGGATGCACCCTTGAATCTGTTAGACTATTCATCAAACATATGTGTGTGTATCAAATAACATAACACACTAAAATTTGTAAACTCTCATTAATATTTACTTTTAGTAATTTTGAAATACTTCATAATTTAAAACTTTAATTTTTAAAAGACAAATGACTACAGACATCAAGGCCATGTAGTTTCTTTAAGTGTACTTCCTGCTGAGCAAAAAAAGGGGGTGTTAAGATTACATGGATTTTAAAAAATGCTGTCTGGAAAAACAATTTGGCAGGAATAAGAGCATGCTGGCCATATTCCAATCAGATATGGGATAGGGATAGAGGTTACTCAGCACCTGGGTTTGACCTGCTGTCCTAACAAGATAGGTGTGCCTTAAAATGAATATTCCTTGGTCAAAGGACATGCTAGATAGATAACTGAATTTGAATAGCTGGAAACTATTCAACTTAAACCAAATTTACTGTGCCCAATAATTTAGGTAATTGTTTGGGGGAGATAATGAACATCTGCCAGGTACTGCTTAGGGACAAAGACAAATGAGAACCTATCTCTTCTACATTCTATTTAGAAGACAAAAATACAAATATACCACTAAAACATAAAAAATTAAATGCTAAATTAAAGATGTCCACATTGTTCTATGGAACAAAGTGTAACAATCCAGGAAAACTGGTGGTGCTAACAGAAAGAGTAAGAAGCCGGGTGGCGGCAGCGGGACACACCTTTAATTTCAACACTTGGGAGGCAGAGGCAGGAGGATCTCTGTGGGTGCAAGGCCAACCTGGTCTACAGAGTGAGTTCCAGGACAGCCAGGACACACAGAGAAACCCTGTGTCAAAAAAAAAAAATTCCTATAAATGGTATTGGTCATCTTTATGCTGGGTAAGTTTGGTTTCAGCTATGTTAAGACATTAGACACTTCAAACGCTGGATGAGAAACTAGGTATGTGAACATGGTAACAGACATTGAACTAGCAGACAAGATTCCAGAGAGAAGCTAGCTGATAAACAAACACTAAGGAGACAAAGACAGCAGAGTAATGTGTGAAAAAGAACCCTTTCGTGTGACAAACCCATTGGCATGCCGAAGAAATTTTCTGACTTGGGAATTATTGGATTTAGGAAAAGGTGAAGTGAAAAGTACTGCATAAAGCAAAGGAGAAAACAGATGAGGCTTCTGTACAGTAAGCAAAACCAAGACTACTTGAAGGACCAGGAAGGCACGAGCTAAGTTGCAGGAGACTGTATCTGGAAGGCTAATCCCTGCACAGGGAAGGAGCGGCTTCTGAGATCGAGGCCGCCTGGTGTCTCAAACAAACAAATAGGCTAAAATAAACCAGAAGGGACTCAATCAGCAGAGGTCCACCCCAAAGGAGGCAGACCAAGGCCTGTGTGCAGGAGGCAAGGCTACACAAAAGTAAGGCAATCCTTACAGAGACAAAAGGTAAAGAGAAAAGCCTACACGGAGAAAAAAAAATCATGAGCAGGATGACACACTGACAACCAGATAACTGGGTTAGCCTTTTAAGTTAGGTTAATAAAAAAAAAAAGAATCTAAGCCATTTGTGGCAACACACACGCCTGAATCCCTGCACTTAGGAGGCTGAGGCAGGAGAACTGGGAGATTGAAGCTAACTAAGCTACTTAATTAGACTGGCTCTCAAAACAAACAAAAATGAAACCTTTGATGAGGGTGAAGGATTTCAGGAGCCAGTTAAGGGTTTTTTAGTTTATAATAAAATGAACTGCCCCTGTACACAAGCACAAACAGTGCATTATTAGTGACAAATCAAGTCCAAATGTTGGTGACTGACAGCAGCAATACAGGTGAATGTCTCTGAAAGGAAACTCCAGCACTTTTTTTTTTGGAAAATGGAAATAGCAAAAAAAAGGAAAGAAAATATCCATCTATTTGGAAAGTACATATAAATAAAAAAGCATCTCGTTTATCCAAGGTGGGTAAGGTAGGAAGTGTCTCAGCAGGGAAAAGGACTTTGTGTGTAACCACTTCTGATGAAAACTATACATTCCCAATCTTCCTAATTATACAAGTTGAAATGAATTTCTTCTCAATCCTCAACACCCACTATGACTGTACTAACTAAACTGAACAATTGCACACTATATATTACCCATTCTGACTGCTCTCCCCCACACACACCCCAAAACTGCATCTTAAATTGCCTTTTAAGAGAATTTTTCAAATGTGATTTTTTTTGAGACAGGGCTTCACTATGTAGCTCTGGCTGTCCTGGAAGTCACTATGTGGACAAAGATGGCCTCGAACTCACAAAAGTCCACCTGCCTGCCTCTACCTCCCAGTGCCAGGGCAAATGGCATGTCAGGCTCAAGGTAACTTCTTTAATAAGTTTGCCATGGCTTCTATGGAAAAACTGTCCCAGGTCTTCCACGCTCTTCAGGAGCATTATTTCCAACCTGTTGCTGTCTACAAAAGTGGAAACACTGACAATAACGACGCAACTCACAAGCTTGTATCATAAAATTCTGAAACACACTTCCCACCTGTGCGTTTAATTAAGTCAAATATTAATCCAAAAAAAACCGCAGGGAGGCTTGGCTTAGCAAATAACCTTAGTTAGCCTCTCAAACAAAACGGTGGTTCCTCTCAGCAGGGAGAAAAAACAGATTGCAAAGGGCACCTGAAGGCCACTGGTTTTAATAATCATCCTTCCAGCTACTCTTCAAAACCGACTTCTTAAAAAAATTACCATAGAAACACTTACAGGCTCATTTCTCATCGTCAAGCTGCACCAATCTTAATTTTCAACGATGGTGAATGAGATTACAGGAAACCCTCCTCAGTTTACCACGGAAATATTAACAGCTCTGAGCAAAACGATATTCAGAGCGAGTAAAGAAAAGGGCAGCTGTCTGACGAAAACATCATTCAAAATGTAATAAACATCTCTTAAGAGGGTAAGAAAACCTGGCTTCTGAGCACTCTGGCTTCATCATCGCCGGGAAAACACTGGTCAGCCTACAACTACTTCTCTCCAACTTACCCTAGCCGAGCCCCTGCTGCGTCCCCCGCGGGCACAAACCCTCCCGCCCAGCAAGGCGCGGCCCACCTCTCCCAGCCTCAGTTCCCACCACTCCTACCTAGCCTGTCCGCTTCAGGCCAACAGTGAAAACACTCGTTCTCTGGAGAAACTTCACCCTTGAAACGCCCTCTGCCTCTCTGGGCCACCACCTAAAAACGGCCCCGGTTCGGAAGCTCGAAGCGGCCCCTGTTCCAGGCACCCCCTCCCGACGCCTCAAACGGAAGCCGTGCCTTCGCTGGGAGCCCACGGGGCTCGGACGGAGCTTCGGCTCTACTCGGAGGCGCTCGGCGCACGCCAGCCCTCGCTCGCCCGCCTCCACCAACCTGCAGCCGGCACGTCCGTCCGCGAACCTCGGGGGGGTTGCGGCCCCGGCGCCCCGTCGGATAGCGGCACCGCTAACACGGGACTCACTCCGAGCTTCCCAGGAAAGTTGGGTGCGGTGCGATGGAGACAACTTTCTCCGAGGCGCATGCCGCGCGAGACCCAACTTCACGGACACCCTAGCTAGCCCGGCACGTGAGGTGCGCTAGGGGGTACGGCACTCGCTGCTCCAGGAGACTCGCTCCCTTCCCTCCTAGTTCCCTCAACTAAAATAAAGGAGATATCAAAATTTCAAAGGCAGCCTCCCCAGCAACTTGTTTCCACGGAAAGGAATACCAAAACTTCCCTCCGCCACTCAGTCTTCCGCTTTCGTAGGACGCCTTTTTCCCCCTATTGGTCAAAAGGGTGGTGAGAACTTTCCCATCGTTTTTCTTTCTTTATTCACGGACTCGTGAATGCAACGATTGGCGGAAAACACCCGCATTGGGGTCACCCTAACGGCCATGGCTGACTGTCTCTGAGGGGGGGGGGACAAAACAAAACAATAAAACGTCTCCCATTTCGCGACTGTCACCGGTGCAGCTCACCGGCGGCGGCGGCAAGAGCTCAGAGTCCCGGAACGAAACAGATGAGGTGGCTCTGGCGCCAAGGCGACCGCGATGGCCGCCTGCGGCTGCTGAGCCGAAATGCAGCGGAAACAGCAGCCAGTCACGGGGCTGTGGGAGGCTGGGCAGGAAGGTGGCGCTGCCGCCAAGCGCCTGGAATCCGAGTGCTCATCATGGCGGCGAGGGCAATGGCCGCCATGGGGAACGAACACGCCCCTCCGCGCACACTCGACGCCGCGCCCGGGCTCCGGTGCCCGTCGACAGCGCCGCCGCGGCCGCTACCCGCTCTCCCACCCCCCCTCACGGGCTGTAGCGGAATTTTCTCCTCAGACGCCGCCTTCAAGATGGCGGCTCCCCCTCCCGGCAACCCCCTCAGTCGTCCCCTGCAGCAGGCGCCGAGCGGCCGCCATTTTGTCCCCCGTCCGTCTTTTCCCCCCCCTCGCCCATATTTACATAGCGAAAATCGGCCGGCCCGGCCTGCGGCCTTCACCTCACGCCTGCAGCCTTAGCCTCCTCGCTAGGCCTCGCCCCCGCACGGTGCCCCGGGTCGGCCGCGTCGCCCACCTAGGACCCGTCCGCCGCCTACCCAACCTCCAGGCAACAGCGCCCCGGCCGCCGCCCGTTTACGGAGCGCGCCTCAACCGTCGCTCCCCACACCCGGGCGCCACCCCAGGCCTAACTGCGGCCTCCTCCGGGCCTGCACGGCGCTGCGCGCCACGCCGCCCGGCCTAGCGCGGGAGGGCGCCTTGCGGGCCGCCCGACCAGGCCGGGACCAGGCCGCCGGCGCGCGCGCTAGGCCCCACGGCAGCAGCGGCACCCCGGACTCACCGGACGGGCGTGCGGCGGTCGGCGACGGTGGCGGGTGCTGCAGGCCGGCCTTTCTCTGGAGCACTGGGCCGGGCTCCGGCTGGTGGGGCGGGCGGAGGGAGGGAGGAGGGGCCGAGCTCGGAGCTGACAAAAAGCGGCCCAGCTCCCCGGCACGGGCCCGCCGTCAGCACGTCACGTCACCGCCGGGAGAGAGACCCAGGAAAATGCGGAAGGATAGAGGGGCCCCCTCCTCCTCCCGGTGGGTCCCTAGGACACCCCGGCTCGGCGCCCTTCAAGCCCCACAACCGGGGAGCCCAGTGGACTCGCTGCGGCGGGGTCTCCGACGGCCCGAGTTTCCGTGACAGCGCCCCCCTTCTTTCCACCTCCGCGCTCCCGCCCGCCACCGCCGCCACACACACACCGCTGCCCCCGCCGCCTGGGCTGTAAAGTCCGCACGAGGCCGTGGTCCGCCGACCCTGTGGAGAGGCGGGAGTCCCGGGCCGCCCCCCACCATGTTTGTGGGCCGCAACCACCCCCTGGGGGCCTCCAGGGAGACCTACCGCCTCTCCGCGAGGGTCCTGGCCTGAGGCGGTGGCTCGAGTTGTTTGCAGGCCCTCAGACCCCCCTCCCGCCGTAAATGTGGTTTTTTTTTCTTTTTCAATCCCCGGTGCCTGGGGAAGAAGATAAATTTAGCAACCCCCGCCGTCTCCTGTCTTCCTTTTAAAAAGCAACTTTGAAACAAAATGAAAATGGGCTTGCCAATTTGAATGAGGGAGGGGGTCTCTAAAACAACTACCAAACCCTGGAATTTTTTTAATAAATAAGCTTTCTGTCAGGAGGCCACATTGGTCTTGGGGGGGGGCGTGCATCTTGAAGACTTTCTCACACTGCAGTGAACAGGAATTTTTAGTGGTATAGTTTCTGGACACGTGTGTTACATTATTTGGAGTGTATAAATTTTTACTTTTATGTGGCAGTGATCATGTCATACATTCCTCCAGAAATATCTAGGAAACAAGATTTTTTAAATAAAATTCGTAAACAAGTCTCTTAAAGTTTAAGAAGATAGAGAAGGGAAAATGTATGTGATTCGACAAAATATTTATAAAATTATTTATAAAATAAGAATTTTGTAATGGTACATTTCTTCCCCCTGCCCCCCTTTCAAAACGGGGTTTCTCTGTGTAGTCCTGGCTAACCTGGAACTTGCTCTGTAGACCAGGCTGGCCTCGAACTCAGATTCACTAACCTCTGCCTTCCTTCCAAGCACTAGGATTAAAGGCATGCGCTACCACACCAACCTATGTTACAGTCCTATACTGAAATACGGACTAAAACGACACTTAAAAGTTGCCAGGAAAACGGTGTACATCAATGTAGAATTTAACATGCTATAACTTACTGACATACTGAGAAATGACTTTAAACACGGAGAGCTTTGTTTTTGGGGGGTTGGTTTTTTGGTGGGGGGTTCGATACAGGGTTTCTCTGTGTAGCAGTTCTAGCTCTGTAGAAGAGGTTGAGCTCGAACTCACAGAGATCCGCTTGCCTATGCCTCCCAAGTGCTAGGATTAAGGGCGTGTGCCACTACCACCGGCGAGGTCATATATTTTAATTCCATCTTACAATCATAAAAAGCTTTAAAAAGGGAAAACGTGTAGCCTAAGAACTACCGCCGAGACAGGCATGGTAACTCAAACCCGTAATCCTCAAAATCTAGAAGCCAAGGCAAGAGGATTTTGGCAAGTTCCAGGCCAGACTGGACTATTGGTGGAGGCACTCTCATAGGTAGAATTGTACTAAGACTGGAACAGAAATTAGCATGGACCCTAAGCAAGGATGGCATAAATTTGTGAAGGGTTCCATCAATTTTTTTTTTCTGAAAGTCTACTAGAATCTAGTAGATCTATATAGTAACCAGATAGTCATTTTCTTCTCAGGATTTTAGCTTCCTGCCACCACACAAATTTTCTTTCAAATGTATAAATGACACCATCTTCATCATTTACAGAAAATTCCTTCAGGCTGTGATACAGGCTGTAGCCACCTAAAAATAAAACTAAGCAAGATTACTTCAAGAAAAAAAAAGTGAGAAACGATCAGGTACGGCACACACGTTTAATCTCAGAACTCAGGAGTCTGAAACAGGAAAATCAAAAGTTCAGGCCAGTCTGGACTACACAGGAAGACCATCTCAAAAAGTTGAGGGAAAAAAAAAAGTTGGCAGGCAGGCACTGCATTTCCAGATGTTCCGGAAACTGAAAAGGAAGGATTCTTTCAGTGTACGTCCTGGAGCCCAGCCTCACCAATAGAGAGACCTCATCTGGGGTGGGGTGGGGGAGGCAGGCAGTAAGGTAGCTTATGGGGTCACATTAATATAGTTTTTAAAAATGATAACCAGTGTTTAAAGACTTTATAAGGGCCTCCCCTTAATACTAGGTTCGCCCAGAAGGCAATCTCTACATCAGCCACACAACCATAAACATCAGGTTCAAAACAGAAAGCGGAGGTCAGCATTCTTCTCGGGTTTGCCCTTATTACCAGCAACTACTCTCGAAGCTGCTAAGCACTTAAGAAAGGAGTGTCCAAGGAGAATAAAGAAGAGAAGATGCCACCTTAATTTACAAGATCACACAAGTTATTGGGTACTGACAGTGTCAAAGAGCCCTCGGATTAATTGGCATGTATAAAGAAACTTAACTTTGATGGAAAAAGGGAAAGGATAGCCTAGTTTTATTGTTTAAATTAGATATACTTCTATTAAAGAGCAATTAGAATCCTATTAATGATTGCACAAATAAAGTCAAATGTGTACACACACACACATATATGCATATGTATTTGAATTTTCAAAACAGGGAAAGTAACGGGGTATGAAAGTACTTGTCTATCATATGCAAGGTCCTGGATTTGGTAGCCAGAACCACATCCAAAAAGAAGGAGGAGGTGAACTATCATCAAAAAACTACATCATTCCTGAAAGTACACTCGAACCTTGAGTGTACCTAAAATTACTGAAAGAATTTGTTACTCCAGCCTTGGGTGATTAAGCACCAGACACCTTATACTTAATTTTTAATGGTGTTGGTGACTATAGACTCGTGGGCATCACTTCTCTGCCTTCTGGCTAAGAGGAGCGGAGGATCTTGGTGAAAGGGAGCAGCAAGAATGCACCGGTTACTCTTACAGAACTTCTCAAAAGGAGGCTGTGTGGAATGATGAAAAAGCCCCTGACAGCCCAGCATGGTGGGACAGGCTGGTAATCTCAAGAAATGCAGAGGCTGAGGCAGGAAGGGGCTAGACAGAGCCTGTCTCAAACAACTAACGAGAATACAGTCTCAGAGCGCTTTCATTACATTTACATTAGCTCTCAGCTAAGTAAACACAAAATAAGAGGACATTTTCTCTGGAGAAACTGGGCGCCTATAGTAGAAATGGAAAATGGCCGATTTCAAAGCAGTCAAAAGGATTCTGACAGTGTGCTAACACACATGTGTTCCTTCAGAGCTGTTCATGGACGTTTTTTAAAAATCCACTCAAGGTTTTGCCCATGGTTTAATCATAGAATTTCTGACATATTTATAGGTGCTTGAGCCAGAAGCCACACAAGACCGTTCATCATTTCTCCAGAGAAAGATTAGAGCAACAAGAAGCTGTTGATTTGTACCCCATGTCTATCACTAATAGAAATCCAAACAGAAGATGATATATTGCTGGCTTATGAGTAAATATAGACCTGCTTGAATAAAGTTGTGATGATGCATTTATTTTAGATCCCCATGTTTCAATTTTTTAAATTTCCCCTAGAAAAGCTCTATTTCTATCTGATTGGGCCCTATAAAAAAGAACTGCTTTTCTGACACCTGATTCTTAAATTTATTTATACTGTCCTTATGCTTAACATGAGCAAGTTGCATCTTCTATAAGAGTTCGAGCAATTGGCTATAATTAATGCCAAGTAAGAATTTTTAGATCTCCAAGCTGTGTGCCTTCCTCAAGGAAAGAAATTTTAAAATCATGACTGACAAGCAGGTGATGTTTCAAGCAATGCTTCTCATATGAATCATTAGTTAACTAAGATGCATAATTCCTGAACCTCACCAATGCCTAAACTCTACCTCGTGGATTCTAAATCACAGGGCAGGCCGAACCAACTAGCCCCACTGAAGAAAGAAAGACCAAGACAGCGGCCTAGAGACAAAAGGCAGTGATCCGCAGCCCTGGAGCCCAGATTTCAACTGCTGCTCTCTCACACTGGAGAAATCTGGGCTCAGAGAAATGACGGAAGAATAGAAAAGCACACGATGTGCCAGGAACATCTTCTACCAGGAAAGCAACAAAAGAAAGTGTCCAAGCTTAGCAGCTGTGTGGAGAAAGGTCTCAGGGGCCAGTCCAAAGATTCTAGCCGGCTAAAGTTCAGAAAATTTGAACACCAAAAGAATACTAACTTCTGTAGATTGAAATAGACTGGATATGAAAGGTAACGCCACGTGTTAGAACATAGATTAATACAAATGGGTTAAGTTATAAGAGCTAGTTAGGAACAAGCCTAAGCTATAAGCTGGGCTGTCATAATTAATGCAAAGTCTTTGTGTCATTGTTTGAGATCTGGCTGGTAGGATAGAAAAAAAGCTTGTTACAGATATGTTCATGAATTTATAAGGCTTTCCAACTAGTGGTGATGCTTGCACAACTCAGTAAAAGTGTAAAAAAAACTAGTAAATTCTGGGTGACTTTGGGGAGGTTTTCTTTTTCAATGACAGGGCTCAAACCTAGATCCTCAGACAAGCCCTCTGCAACTGAGTTACATCCCCAGCCCCTGGGTTTTTGAGATAGTGTTCCCCTAGATAGCCCAGGTTAGCCTGGAACTCACAACCTGCCTGTTTTTACCTCCTGGATTACAGGTGCGTGATGTTAGGTTTACCACCTTAAAATGGTGATTTCAATGGCATGTAAGTTATATCTTTTTTTTTTTAATAATCACCTTTGGAGAATGCTAAGGAATCCACTCACTATTTTGAGAAATAGTGAAAGGTAAAAATGAAACATTTGCCACGTAAGAACTGTTCCTTTAGATAGAAGTATTCTTGCTAATACACGAAGAAGGCTTTGATAAAAATCACCATTTTGTAACCACCAGATTAATAACAGATCTTGGCAACAATAGTCAATGGCTGCTAAGCAAATGGATTCCCCGATGTATGACTCATGACGGACACACACAGTGTCACTTGCTTTAACTACCAATTTACAGGAAACACAGGGGACAAAGAAAGACATCAGTGAAGCTAGGGAGTGCAGCGCACACCTTTAACCCCAGCACTTGGGAGGAAGAGGCAGGCGGATCTCGGACCTCGGTGAGTTCAAGGCTATTCTGGTCTACAGAACAAGTTCCAGGACAGCCAGGACTGTTACACAGA
>NW_004949229.1:551468-562676 GCF_000317375.1 Microtus ochrogaster | reverse complement strand
AGGCATGAAAAGCCAGCTATGTGACCAACAACATGTTATTATTGAGAAAGTCTAGAAATGAAGTTGTCTGCTTTCTTCTACAAATAAATTCTAAAGAAACGATTGGAGGGGAAAACCAATAAGATAACCAGCACTGGGTAGAGGCAGGAGGATTGAGGATTAGGAGTTCAAGGTTATCCTAGGCTATATAGATCAGCCTGGACTACTTAAATCCCCATCTCCAAAACAAAGAAGCAAAATAAAAGTTGGAAAGGCCTTAAAAGACGTCTACTAGTTACAATACATGAATTTGCATCTCTTCTTGGTTTTGAGACTACGTCTTGCTACGCAACCCAGGCTGGCGTGGAACCGCTAGCCATCTTCCTGCCTTGGCCTTCTAAGGGCTGAGATGACAGGCACGTGTCACCGTAGCCAGCCTTTTCATTTCAATATTGATTCAAAGAAACAAATGAGAAAACTGATGAGAGAATTGGGAAAATAAGGTGATATACAGCTGCTAGAAACAAGTTATGAACTCATTTAGGGATGATGATAATGACGACATCAGTATACCCGAAAACTAGTCCTTATCGTTGAGAGGTACAAGATCAAAATGTTTTCCGGTGAAATAACACACTATCAGAGGGGCCTTCAAAAGACACGGGGTGGTTAAGAACGAGACAAAGACTGAGGGTGAAGTCAGTGGCTGGGCGACATCAATGAAATCGGGGCACAAGCAGACTGAAACTGGATGTCAGACAGAAAAGGGCTTCTTATCTTATTTTCCTTGTGGATATAGCTGAAATTTTCTTCCTTTCTTTTGAGACAGAGTGTTAGCTACCATGTAGTGTTGGCTGACCTGGAATTCACTGTGTGGCTCTGACTGTCCTCAAATTCATGGCAAGCACCCTGCCTCGGCCTCGGATGTGCTAAGATTACAGGTGTGAGCTACCATACCCGGCTGGAAATTTTCCCTAGCGAGTTTAAGCCCTGTATGCATGTGTATACAGAGGAAGGGGCTAGCGGCCAGTGGCAGTGCATCCTTGAAGTAGGCGAAACAGTGCATATATAATGGTTTCCTTTCTCACTTTTCTATGGGCCATGTGAACATTGCCCGTTTCCAAAATGAACATGACAATCAATCAAGCACACAGCTCAGAAGGAGAGTGCTTGCCTATCGCGCGTGAAGCCCTGGGCTCAGTCTCCAGCCCAGAAAGGACAAGAAGGAGAAAGGGGAAACAGTAATGTTCCCCAAATTTGTAAAGGATCACTTCGGTAAAGAGGAGGAAGCCTGGAGCCCATATTCCAGGAACTCTAAGCAAAGAGTCCATCTGAGCTGGAGCCCCAGCTTCCTAATTTGTTTTATTTTGGCTCTTTTGTTGAGACAGGGTCTCATTAGAAATTCTGATCTTGCCAGGCAGTGGTGGCTGTGACAGCTGCTACACGTGCCTTTAATCCCAGCATGCAAGAGGCAGAGGCTGAAGGATCTCTGTGAGTTCAAGGCCAGCCTGGTTTACAAAGTGAGTTCCAGGACAGCCAGGGATTTACAGAGAAAGAGAAGCCCCATCTCGGGGGAAAAAAAAAAAACCGATCCAGCCTGGTATGTATGATAGTGGATGCCTTTAATCCCAGTACTTGGGAGGCAGAGGCAGGAAGAGCTCTATGAAATTGAGGCCAGCTTGGTCTACATAGCTAGTTCCGGGCCAGTCAAAGCTACATAGTAGTCACAGACAGAAACCCTGTGTTTAAAAAAAAAAGAAAAAAAAAGAAAAAGAAAGAAAGAAAGAAGGAAAAGAAAAGAAATTCACATTTGGAGCACATGGGAGTCGAAGCAGAGGGATGAGGTTCAAGGTCATCTTTGGCTATCCAGTAGGTTCAAAGCCCTTCCTCCTTCCTTCCTTCCTTCCTTCCTTCCTTCCTTCCTTCCTTTCTTCTTTCTTTTCTCTTTTTTTCCCTTTTTTTTTATTTGCTTTTTGAGACAGGGTTTCTATGTGTAGCCCAGGCTGTCCTGGAACTTGCTCTGTAGACCAGGCTAGCCTCAAACCTACAGATCCACCTGCTTCTGCCTCCCAGCTGCTGGGATTAAAGGTGCGCACCACCACCTCCTGGCACACATTTGTTGCTCTTTCAGAGAACCCAAGTTCTACTCCCAGTACCCACATGGGGGCTCACAACCATCCATTCTCCTGACTTCCTTGGGCACCAGGCATGCAAGTAGTATACATATATACATGCAGGCAAAACATTCCTACACAAAAAATAGAACATATGTTTGTATGTATGTGTGTATATGAATGTATACATATACAAAATATGTATATATGATATAAATATATGTTTATATTTACATATATATATGTATATATATATATGCCAAGCGCTCTCAGAGGCTTCACTTGCTTTGGCTTTAAGGTAAAGCATAGCAGCGTCACAGAGTACACATCGTACATCAATTTGCTAATGTTCCTTTAGAGCCTGTGCTCTCGTGTCTTCTCTAAGAAATCTTTCACAGAGGAGACAGAGACAGAGACCCACATTGGAGCACCAGACAGAAATCTCAAGGCCCAAACCAGGAGCAGAAGGAGAGGGAGCACGAGCAAGGAACTCAGGACCGCGAGGGGTGCACCCACACACTGAGACAATGGGGATGTTCTATCGGGAATTCACCAAGGCCAGCTGGCCTGGGTCTGAAAAAGCCTGGGATAAAACCGGACTCGCTGAACATAGTGGACAATGAGGACTACTGAGAACTCAAGAACAATGGCAATGGGTTTTTTATCCTACTGCATGTGCTGGCTTTGTAAGAGCCTAGGCAGTTTGGATGCTCAACTTACTAACCTGGATGGAGGTGGGCGGTCCTTGGACTTCCCACAGGGAAGGGAACCCTGATTGCTCTTCGAGCTGATGAGGGAGGGGGACTTGATCGGGGGAGGGGGAGGGAAATGGGAGGTGGTGGCGGGGAGGAGGCAGAAATCTTTAATAAATAAATAAATAAATAATAAAAAAAGAAATCTTTCACAGGACCGTACGTATTGGCTCCCATTGTTTCTCCTAGTAAACTTACATTTTTAAATTTTATTTCATGTGCATTGGTGTGTCGCCCACATGTATGCCTGTGTGAGTATGTCAGAAGCCCTGGAACTGGAGTTGCAGACAGCTGGGAGCTGCCATGTGGGTGCCAGAAACTGAACCCAGGTTCTTTGAAACACAGCCAGTGCTCTTAACCACTAGGCCATCTCTCCAGCAGCTAAATTTATATTTTGAAGTCAGACATAATGGTACCTATCTGTAATCCTAGCACTTAGAAAGCCAAAGCCAGAGAATGGCAGAGAAATCAAGGCCAGCCTGGGCTACATAGCAAGACCCTGTCTCAAAAAGCAAAAAGCAAAGCAAAGAAATAAAGAAACTTTTTAAGTCCTTAAAATATCTTATATTGGGTCAATAAGATGGCTCATCAGGTTAAGGCCTTTTCCACCAAGCCTGACAACCTGAATTCAGTCCCAGACCCCATGCGGCAGAAGGAAAGAACCAACTTCCTCAAGTTGCCCTGTGGCCACCAACATGCCGCGTATGACATGGCATGCATGATAGTGCATGCATGCACACACGCAATAAATGAATAAATAAAGTAGAAATATAGAGAAAACTACCTTAAATCTATTTTTGTGTATGGTATAAAATAAGGATTCCACTTCAGTTCTTTCTAGGTATAAAAATCAATTCTATAAAAATCACTAAACGGATCCTTTCCCTATTGGTTTATAGCACCCACTGTGTCATATAGTTTTTGTTGTTGTTGGACTTGCGCGTTTGTGTTCTGAGGAGTGAACCTTGAGCTTTGTGCAAACCAAGGGGGGGATTCTACCATGTCCTCAGTTCTGTAATTCATCATCTGCACGTGAGAATGAGGCTGCGCTCACTCTTCTGACAGAATGACCCGCTCATGTGTTCCTACATGAAAACCATCTAGTAAGGACGACTATTATCGTTATTATGCCTTTGTTCTGTTTCATCAGGTCCCTCGCCACCTCAATCTCTCTGTCATTTTTCAGGATTATCTTGGATCATCTTACAATTTCTATGTAAAACTTAAAAATAGCTCACCAAGGACCTGAGGAGACAGCACTGGTTGGCTTTTCCAGAAGACCTGGGTTCAATTCCCAGCACCTGCGTGGAGACTCACACCCAACCACCCGTACTCTAGTCCCAGGGTGATATTACTCCGTCTACTGGCTTCTATACCATGAAGTACCGCATGCCCCTGGTGCACACATAAAAACAGAAACAAACTAAACTACCTCATCAAATTTTACAGTACATCCGAATGGTTTCTAAAAGCTTGTATTTTGGTTTGGCTTGATATGGTTTAATTTGGTTTGTTGAGACAGACAGGGTCTTGCTATTTTCGTCCCGAATTTTGCCCAGGCTGTCATCAAATTCATGATCCTCCTGCCTCATCCTCTCAAGTGCTAGAACTGCCAGCTTGCAGCAGGATACCAGACTTTCTAAGACTATTTTCTCTGCTCCACAGCCTCTTTACTGACATCCCCAAGGGCAAACACCTGATCTTTGTTATTCCTTTTGCCCAGGGTTGTAGCATCCCTAACACTAAAACAATGATCAAAAGTAACACAGCAAGATAGGCTTTTAGTGCAAAATGCCTGGTGCTTAATCACCTAAAGCTTGATTACCAAATGCTCTCAGTGATCTGAGGTGCCCTCAAGGCCCTGATGTACTTTCACTGATGATGCAGGTTTTAATTATAGTATCCTCTCTGCTCACTGGGATTACAGGTGTGCACCACCACCCTTGACTTTGATGGGTTTTCTTTTTACTACGTTGAATTTATAGACCACTTAGACGGAACTTTTACATTTCCCGGGCCATGCATGGTGGTGCATGCCTGTAATCCCAGCATTGAGAATGTGGAGGCAGGAGGATCATCGTAAGCTCCGTAGCAACTTTGAAGACAGCCTGGGTTCTATGAGACCATGTCTCAAAAATCAAGAAGGAACACACTCGAACTGCTGACTTAGTTTTTCCATTACCTAACTGTTCTTTTCTTTAATATACGCTTCATAAGAACTGGGGCTGGGCAAGTGGAGAAAGTTGAGTGCTGGGTGCGGTTTCCATGGTTTTCAAGCAGATGCCTCCAAAAGATCAACACACTCACACACACCTTGGACTCTTTCTACTCTTCATTTGGGCCTTTGTTCCCAGGGATTGGAAGATCAAATACAGCACCTTCATGAGAAAAATAAGCCTTCAGGAAATAGGCTTGAATTGTCTTTAGGATCTTTGTGTTGTAAATAGCCTGCAGGCAAGAAAGAGAAGCAAGGTATGCCTTAATTCTTTTTTTTGTATTTTATTTTATGTGCGTGGGTGTTTCGCCTGCTGTTATGTCTCTGCACCATGTGTGCATCTAGAGCTCAGGGAGGCCAGAAGAGGGTGTCTGATTGAATGGAAATGCAGTTACTGTTAGTTAAAAGCTCCCGCGTGGGCGTTAGGTAGTGACCCTGGGTCCTCTTAATCAGTGAGCCCTTTCTCTAGCGCCAGCATTCTGCTTTTATTCAATTCGGTCTGAATTTATTCCCCAGTGTATTTCTCCCTTTCCTTCATAATAAGGGAATTTTAATTAGACATAGGGCGTTAGCTAAATTATACACTTCCTGGTCCCCTTTGCCACTAGCTGTCACCACATTAATATAGTACAGGAGGGAGGGCGGGAGCGCCGCTGTATTCTATATTATAAAGGAACATTTGTACTCGATATTATAAAAAGGAATCTGCATATACATGTTATTAATAACTTAGAAAGTATCCGCTGTTCATTGTTGCCTTGTTTGGCATTATCCCCCCCACCTCCCCCAACCCAGATGTCCTGGGAGGAGCATAAGGTTGATATCGGGAGAAGCTAAGTGGACTCAGCCTTTCAAGTACCTGAGCTCAGACATCCACAGGGCGAGGGAAGAGCACACAGGCTGATAACAAGAGAAGCGTGGTCAGCACAAGTCTCCCAAGTGTGGTTAAGCGCCTAACCAGAGGGCCAAGACTGAGGTCTGCAGAGATTCACTGACTGCCTCTGCCTCCCCTCCCCCTATAGCCCACGGCTGGCTGATGATGGAAGGCAGGGGTTGTTTCGGTTTTTTGTTTTGTCTTGTCTTAAATGTGTTGCTCTGCTGCCTTCTCAAAGCCTCTGAATAAAGCACAACTTCAAGATTTGGTTCCTGTCTCCACTCGTTGGCCTGCGGGGGTGAGAGGCAATGAGAACGCAGCCGCTCAGCTTACCAGACGACCGTGTTCTTACCAACAGAACTGGGGAAGATAGGTTAAGTGCCTCTTCAGGGCTCTTTAAAACATGATGTCTGCGCTCTCGTGGGCTCTGCGCCATTGTCTGATGGCCTGGACATGGCAGCAGCCTGACAGTGTTACTTGGGGTATGCAGATAAGAAGCACGTGTCGAGTTTGGCATGGATGCCTGCCAACCCTGCACCTTCCGCCACCATGGGATTACTTTGTGGGATGGAAATACAGTTAAATAGTATTAAATGTCTGTGTTTTGAGGGCTCTTTGAAAAAAAAAAAAAGAACTAAGCCTTACCTTTCATCTTCTTATTCTGAACAGTTAGATCATATGTTCTCAGTGCTTTCTGGTTGTGGGATATTTGGACGCTGGGTGAAGGTGTGTTGCTGTGATTGAGGTAAGGAAAAGCTGAAGGGCCAATAGCTAGGGCAGGAGGTAGAGGTGGGATTTCCAGGGAGAGAGTGGAAGAGGAAAAATCCAGGCACGCGGGAAGAAGTCAGGAGACCTAGATAAATAGAAATGGGCTAACTTAAGTTATTTTAGGAATAAGCCTAATCTACAGGCCAAGCTTTCATAATTAATAAGAAGTCTCTGTGTCATTATTTGGGAGCTGAATGGCAGGACAGAAAAAGACTCGTTACACTTTCTTTTCTCTAAAATACACAGGTAAAACCAACCTCCTTCTCAGTACCACTACCTGTATCACTCAAACTCTGACGAATTGTTTTGTTGCTGTCGAGCACTAAACATTTCATAAGTTTTTCCCGTTTTAATTAACTGTGTGTGTGTGTGTGTGTGTGTGTGTGTGTGTGTTGGGTGTATGTATGTGAGAAAGAGGGGGAGACAGAAAAAGAAAGAGGGAGAGACAGAGAGAGAGAGAGACGCATGCACACCATAGCGCACATGAGGAAGTCCAGAGGACAGCTTGCTTGCATTGAACTCTGTCAGGCTTAGCGGCAAGAACCTTTACCTGATGAACTATCTCACAGACCTTTGAGTCTCTTTCTTTTAACGTCATTATTTAGACGTGTTTTAAAATGTCCCTACGAAGTCGGATGTTGGATTTGCGTCAGTAGTTACAGGAACTGAAAAATCTGGAACAGAAGTATAGCTTTAACCCAGAGGTTAGAGACCATCCAGGGCACTGTAAAGAGATCCTGTGGGGGGAAGAAAAGAGAACAGTGCAGGGGAAGGTGGAGGAGGGGAGAAAAGGAAGAGAGCCCAGCAAGGGAGGCCAAGATTGTTTGCATATCGTTCATACCAAATATGATTTATCTCTTTGAACCAGAGGCTGTACTTGGCACAAGACCTACACAAGCCACCTGTAGTGAAAGACTAGTTTTTTTAAAAAATCCATCCAGGAGTAGTAGCACAGGCCTTTAACCCTAGAGCTCAGGAGGCAGAGGCAGACAGAGCTCTGTGAGTTTGAGGCCAGCCTGGACTACAGAGCGAGTTCCAGGCCATCCAGGAACACATAGTGATACCTTGTATGGTGGTCTGAATAAGAACGGCCCCCACGGGGTCGTCAGGAGTGGAGCTATTTGAAAGGATTAGAAGGAGTAGGAGATGTGAACTTGTTGGAGAAGTGGGTCACTGGGGGGTGGGTTTTGAGATTCTAAAAGTACTTGAGAGGCAGAGGAAGGTGGATCTCTGTGACTTAGATGCCAGCCTGGTCTACAGAGTGAGCTGTACCAGGACAGCCAAGGTTACAAAGAAACCCTGTCTTGAAAAACAAAACAAAAAGCCCATTCCAGGCCCAATCTCTCTCTCTCTCTCTCTCTCTCTCTCTCTCTCTCTCTCTCTCTCTCTCTCCCTACCTACCTAAGGATCTGGATGTAGCTTGTAGCTCTGAGCTACTTCTCCAGCAGCATGTCTGCCCGCATGCCACCATGCTTCCTGCCATGATGATAATGGACTACACCTCTGAAACTGTAAGCCAGCCCCCAACTAAATTCTTTCTTTTAAAAGAGTTGCCATGGTCATGGTGTCTCTTCACAGCAAAAGAACACTGACTAAGACAGAAGTTGGGACCAGGGAGAAGGGTATTGCTGTGACAGGCCTGACCACACTGTTTGTTGGTGGAACGTGAACACTGAGACTTTGTATTAGGAACGCAGCTGAATGCATTCAGTGCTGCTTAATGGGTCATCCTAGCAGGCGTGTGGAAGACAGTGGTGTTGAGAGCAATGCAGATTAAGAGGACCCAGCTCAAGAGGTTTCAGAGGGGAAGAGTATTAGTTAAGTGACTTAGAGACCATTCTTGTGATATTCTGGCAGAAAATGTGGCTGCTGTTTGCCCTCATCCGAAAACTCTGCCTGAGGATAAACTAATATCATTGGCAGGAGAGATTTTAAGACAGGCTAGTGTTGGCTGGGTCACATAGTTACTAGTGGTCACTCTCACGCAGGTCTACAATGAAAAGGAGCAAGCTGGACAAAAAAAACCTCAAAATGTACAGTTTGAGGAGAAAAGGAGCACCAGGAAGTGTAGTGGAGCTAAGCCCAGTGCCTGAGGATAAAAAGCATTTAATGAAAATCCCGATGCTAGACGGAATAAAGGGAATGGTGACGTCAGGGCAAGACCCCACTCACCTAAGAAAATCCCTTTTATTATATTAGATTATATTCCCTTTAAGTCTTAGTGAAAAGGAATTTAAGGGAAGTTTAAGCAGTGAAGGAAGGCATCAGAACCAGAAAGTGAAGTATGTGACGATATAATCGAACTAGAGGGCCATGTTCCAGCCCCAGCAGGCAGCAGAACTTGGAGGGTTTAGCCTTGTGGTTCTGGCTTTAGAGTCAAGACCAGAAGAAAAGGGCTATGAAATCTTCCCCAGCAGCTAAGGGAAGTCACTGAGGTCATGTGTGTGTCAGGGCTGCCCCTGCATGAAGCCCAGAAAGGCCATTGCATGAAGCTGTGAAGGTGAAGCCTGGATTGCCTTGGAGACCCCCAAGATGGTGGAGATGCCAGCGCTGTGGGACACCTGCCCAGGAGAGCTGCTAAAGGGGAGGGGAACCGGCCCAAGAGAAAGAAGTGTATCACAATCAGCAAGGCTGGAAGGAGGTGGAGATCTGAAGAGCTCTTTGACATCAGACAAAGCAATGCAGAGTTTGGGGTTTGCACAAAAAAACAAAAGCCAAAACAAAACAAAACAAAACCCCAATCTACTATACACTATTTGTATAAACTAGAATAAAAACAAGCCATTAGAAAAAATATCATTTAAGGCAATTTTAAAAATATTTATCTCATTTTTGTCTCTTGTCTGAATGTGTTTATGTACACTACATGTGTGTCTGGTGCCTGCGGAGGTCAAAATAAGTGGCAGATTCCCTAGAAATGGAAGGATGGGTGCTTTTGAGCTACCATGTGCATGCTGGGAACTGAACCTGGGTCCCCTACAAGAACAAGAAGTGCTCTGAATTGCTGAGCCATCTCTCTAGACTCAAGATAAATTATTTTTTGACCAGAATACAAATCTACTTTTTTCTTATTTGCTTTTCATTAGTTTAAATCCTTGAGAGGTACTATTTTTATAAACTTCTGCATGTATACCTTCAGACAAGACGAGGACACCAGATCTGACAGGTTGTGAGCCACCATGTGTTTGCTCGGAATTGAACCCAGGGCCTCTGGAAAAAAACAGCCAATGCTCTTAACCTCTGAGCCATTTCCCCAGCCCTTTATAAAGTATTTTTAATGATTCATTTATTTTTTTATGTACATTGTTGTTTTACCTGCATGTATGTCTGTGTGGGAGTGTCAGAGTCCCTGGAACTGGAGTTACAGACAGTTCTAAGTCGCCATGTGGGTGCTGGGAATTGAACCCAGGTCCTCTGGAAGAGCAGCCAGTGCTCTTAACTGCTGATCTGTCTGTCCAGCCCTGAGAGTGATATTTTCAAATGACATTTAAAAAAAATAGGCTGCGATCTTACTGTTCAAGATAGCGGCATAAAATGTTCATCAAATGCTGGAAAACAAGCCAGGCGGCACATGAATACCACTCAAAGGAATCGGAGTTTGAAATCAGTGGGGAGATACTGTGATACCTCGTCTCAAAAAAAAAGAAGTTTTAAAACACATTCCCTTTTATCTTGTCAAGTTCTGCTAACAAGGAATCCACTGGCGGGCACACTACAGAAGCTACGCAGGTGACAGCATGCCTTTGCAGCGTGTGCACAGCATAGCATAATATTTAACTAACTTACATAATGGCCCTTCACTTAACAACTTTGGCCCAATCAGGTCTTGAAAATTAAACAAGGTTTTAAAGAAAGACTCCTCCATCCTTGCACCTGATATAGTCAATACATAGATGCTAAAATAAAGCCCAGCATGTAAAGCCAGGCATGATGGTACATACCTTTCATCCGAGAAGCAGAGGCAAGTGGATGATGGATCTCTGTGAGTGGGAAGTTAGCCTGGTCTTACATGTACATAGTGTTCTAGGACAGCTAAAGGCTACACATAGCAGGTCAAAAAAAAAGGCTAAAATAAGTGATAATTTAACATTACACTTTAAGGCAAAAGAAGTCACTAATTACAAGACATAAGAATTCTCAGTCAGAGAGTATCATATGGAAAAAATTTGGATGGTGCCCTGTCTTGAATGAACCACAAATGTTTTCTGCTTATTTATTTCTCTTAGCATCCAGACATTAAGCAAAAGAAATAAACACCCCCAAATTGAGAACAAAACAGGAAGAAGCAGCTGGCAGAACTGTGGAAAGTTTTGTAATTCTGGCAAAGGTGAGGCAAGCCAAGGACACAGCAGGAGCCTGACAGAGCAAAATTAAAATTCCAATGAAGTCTGAATTGTACATACAAGACTCCTAGGTGCCTGGCAATGGAGCGGGTTTTCGATAGTACCACCATGTTAGGGGGAATTTCACATAAAAATCAACAGAGAGAGAGAGAGAGAGAGAGAG
>NW_004949229.1:530412-551248 GCF_000317375.1 Microtus ochrogaster | reverse complement strand
GCAGAGAGTCCAGTCTGGGCCTGAGGGTGGGTGTGTCCTTGTAGCCAGCTCCCACAGAGAGGCCCCAGGTAGCTGCTGCTCTGAGCAGCAAGGGGTTCTGGGATCCTGCAGAGTTTGGCTTCTCTCCCACCCCACCAAGCATGGAGTCTTGTCACCGGTGACTCACACACACTTACCTGCCAGCAGCTGCTGCTACAGAGATAATGGAGGCCTGGAAAGAACCAGAACCCCTTCCCTCATGTGGCCTGGGGCTGCTTAGCTGCCTTGCCTGTGCCACAGAGACCCAGGAATGTTGGGCCAGCACAAGGAGTCCACCACTCTTGTGATGAATTCTGTGCCTAGGGCCAAGCCCGGAGGAGCTGCAGCCTTCTGAGGCAGAGGGGAGATGATGAAAGAGATGCGAGATGCGGAGAATACAGAGCTGGCGCCAGCATAGATAGGGGCACTTACTGTTCCAGCTCAGAACAGGAATGGTAGTGTACAAAGAAGAGCCCTGAGCTTCAGAAGGTGGTGTCTCCAGAATGAAAGACTTGACATTCCAGGGAGACCTGACTGCCTACACGCAGCTGCATTTGCTAACAATTTTTTTTATTACAAGGAAAACCATCCTGTAAGGCAGCAGAAAAAGCTGCTTCTGGGGGACCTGCCTTGCCAATGTGCTTCTGTCCTGGAAATGTAATGCCTAAATGCATGTTGCGGGTATCTGGGGGGAAAACCAGCATTAGGTAAAGTCATCAGGGTAGGGCTCTCATAAGAAGAGTTAGGATGGCTTCAGCTGACGCCTGTTTATGTCTCATCCTGCGAGGCTCTCTACCATAGGATTGTACAGCAAGAAGGCCCTTACCAGATGCTAGCTAGCTTCATGGTCTTGAACTTCCCACCTTCTAGAACTAGGAGCCAAACAACCTTTTGCTCTTTGTAAATTATCTACTTCCTGGTGTTTCATTATAAGAAAAGAAAACAGATTAAGATGACCCACAAAGGCAATTTCTAGTGACTGGCTTTTTCCCCCATGTGGGTCCTGTTCTGTTCTGTTTTGTTTGTGTATCTTGTGCTTTGTTGTTGACAACCGGATGTTTTAGAGATACTGGAGCAAATCTGGATGCTGACTCTCCCCTACCTCCCAAGGCCCGCTGTTTGGTCATTTGACTGGCTTAGTTCAGTGAGTCTGAGATTCCTGCACAGGACAGAGCCCTTTGATGTCTTCCTCAGAGGCTACAACCCTGGACACACAACACAGCCTCCAGAAGCACCCGCATTACAGCTAGGTTCTCTCTGACTCATCTAGCTTGCTCTACCAGAAATGGTATCACCCCCAGCCAGTGGGCTCACCCCCAGCCAATGGGCTCACCCCCAGCCGGTGGGCTCACCCCCAGCCGGTGGGCTCCACCGATTTGTAGCTGATTGCTCTATTTTTGATACATCACGAAGCATAAATGCCACAATCTGAGCAGTCTCCTTTTCAGGGACAGCACTAGTGACCAACTTTGAAGCTTGCTCCTATGCCAGGAGAGTTCTTTGCTATCTCTCCTACATTATCTCTTTTAACCTTCTATAAGGTATATCATTCCACTACGAACACCGTGGAGCTCCTGGCCCTCTTTTAACTGCTCACCGCCAAGATGGCTATCTTTTCCCCCCAATGACCATGCTTTGTTTCACAATGCAGGCCTCGAAGACCAAGTGGTCTTTTGTTCTCTTGGGCTATCTCTCTCCTCTGTATCACCACACTTGAACTGGGTGGAGGGCAGAGAAACAGTGGTCTGCCTCTTCCAGAGGGACACGTTCACTTTACAAGATGGGCCTTGAGAGGGCTGTCAGGCCCTAGGCTTCCTGGCTTGGCTTGTCCCTCCTGGTGTGGAATCCACCTCGAGAGCAGACTAGAGTGGGAATGGTCAGGGTTGAGTACCATTGTCTGACAAGCACACAGTCGGACTTCTGTCCCAAGGTAGAGGAGGAAGGAAATGGCCTCCCACCCTCTACCATTGCCTGAAATTCAGCTTCTGTAGAATCTACTTCCCTCTTCCTTCCTTTGTGCTGTCTTTTTTTTTAGACAGGGTGACGGCACCTCCCGTAGCCCAAGCTGGTTTTCAAACTTGTACTGAGGAAGACCTTAAACTACTTATCCTCCTGCCTCCACTTCTTGAGTGCTAGAATCACAAGGGTGTACCTGCACACCAGATTTCTTGAGCTTCTTGTAAAAGCAGAGTGAGCTCTCCATCCCTCTCTTAGTAGCGCATCTGTCTATTGTACTCCCACGTGGGGCAGCAGATCTCTTCAATTTATTCTGCTTATGATACTATTTTCCTGTTTTTTTTTGTTTTTTTTTTTTTTTTATTGAACTCTGCATTCTGTCCTGGAATCAGGGATGGCCTGCTTGGGTCTTTTGTTTTTGTTGTTTTGTGTTTTAAATTTCAGGCAGTAACATTTGCTCTGTTTTAGTTGTCTGCTGTGCCTTTCTCTGGGTTTTGACACTTGTCATGTATCAGCCATGGTTCTAGTAAAGTCCATGATGGCCTTAACTCTTCCTTATTTCCCAAGACCTAGTAACCATTGCTCTGTTTCATTCCCGTTTTAGACTGAATGATGGCCCACAGAGATACCCGTACTCTACTATCAGAAACCTGGGCGAGTTGCCTTATAGGGCAAAAGAATTTTACAGGATGTGATTCTATCAAGGACATTGAGAAAAAAAATCATCCGGTGCTATCTTTCCACGTAGGCCCTAAATATAATGACACGAATCCTTAAAATTAAGACTGAGAAGGGGAAGGAGGAAGTAAGATGTGAGGCTGGGTACCAGAGGGTCTTGTAAGGTGTGGAAGGACTCAGCTAAGGAGTGCAGATGGCCTCCGAGCTAGCAAAGGCAAGCCCCTGCCAATACCTTGCCTTAAGCCTAACGAAGCAAATCCTGAAGTTGTTAAACCTTGTTCAGTCTGCGGTGGTGCTTGGTTATGAAGCACTAGGAAATGAACACACATTCCTCTCTCTCTCTCTCTCTCTCTCTCTCTCTCTCTCTCTCTCTCTCTTTTCCAAAATGTCACATATAAGGAAGCTTACAATTATTTTAACTCTTTTATGTCTGGCTTCTTACCCTGACAAACTGCATTTAAAATTTATCCATGTTATAGAACATGGTGGCTCACGCCTTTAATCCCAGCACTCAGGAGGTAGAGGCAGGTAGATCTCTGTGAGTTGGAGGCCAGCCTGGTCTACACAGAGAGTTCCAGGCCAACAAGACATGATTGTCCAGAATTCTGTTGGGTTTTTCGAGACAGGGTTTCTCTGTGGTTTTGGAGCCTGTCCTGGAACTAGCTCTTGTAGACCAGGCTGGTCTCGAACTCACAGAGATCCGCCTGCCTCTGCCTCCCAAGTGCTGGGATTAAAGGCGTGCGCCACCACCGCCTGGCTCTGTTGGGTTTTTTAATGGTCTTGGTAAGTAGCTCAGGCTAGCTTTGAACTCATTATGTAGATCAGGTTGGCCTTGATTAGCCAGCCCTAGCCTCCCTAAAATTGGGTTTGTAGGCATATGCTACCATGCTTGGCATTGATTCTAATTTTTTATGAATAAAGCTGCTATAAATATTTGCATATACATTTTGTGTCAGATAAATTTTCAATTCACTTGGCTATTTAAGAAAACTCGTAAGCTTTTAGACTGTGGGAACAAATTAAATATCATCACCAGAGAAACAGATTATTAAGTGAAACAAACAAAAAAAGAATCACAGGCTTTTTAAGGCTAAAGTTACATTTCTAAAAGAAGTCACAAGCTCTGCGTTCCAGACCTCTTTTCTGGAAATAAATTCAAAGATATTTAAGAGACCAAGAAATTATCTTATCCTATTGCCATGTGTGTGTGTGCGTGCGTGCGTGCGTGTGTGCGTGCGTGCGTGCAAGCTGTGGTCACAGTGCTTATTATCATAACCCAAAGAACACTGGCCCAAGGAACTGGCATCTTTTAGCAATCCTGCTCTTTGACCCAAAAGGAGATAGCACCTATCCCCCCAGGCAGCTCCTTGCAATGCAACTCAGGGATAATAGCCCTGTCCTGGCTTTGCATTCTTGGCATACCTTAAAAAGAAAAACAGGGGCAGCCCAGCTCACACAGGATTGTATCTCCAGCAATATGCCCCCAGAGAAACTAGGCTGTCTCCCCTTCTACCCGAAGCAGACAAGATGTCCTCTGACTAATGCTCTGCCCCAGGACTATCTCCCTCCTCCACTGCCCTGCAGGGCCTCGAATGCAGCTGCTGTGATCGTTTGATGGTTGGTAGGTCTGTACCCTTTCTCTGTTGGCTGCTCATGGGAAACTTCCAGAAAGCCATAAATGTGGATTAAAGGAGAAATAGTCTTGTAGCATTAAGTGCAATGGGCATCAGAACTACCTACCTCTTCATGCCCCACAGCTGACTCGTGCTTTCTACCCACCCTGGGAACCAAATCGACACAACGCAATCACATGGTGATGGAAAAGAGCTAGGCATGCTTGGCCTAGCTCTTGCCGCTCATATTAAGAACCCTAACTCATCCGCCATCCATCTTCCAGATCTTGGATCTGTCCATGCCTCGCAGAAGATGGAGGGTAGGGAATCCTGTCAGTCACAGCCCCTTTCTGTGACACAGAAGGATAGAAAGTGTCTGGAAGGGTCGGGAAAGATATTCAGCACAGCCCATAAATGGCATTGATGTCATTGGTGTGGTTTTTCAAAAGCATTAAGCCATTCTTGGGAAAGTTCCAAACAAAACACTGCTCCACACTCCTTTCAATTTACATAGGAGTTCCATTCCTGGAAAATTCCGTGTACATTCAAGCCATACAAAAACTACTTTGAGTTATGCTTGCTTCAGCAGCAATACGCTACAACTGCAGTTATACAGAGAAGCACCCTGTGGCCCCATTCTAGAATGACATGGAGCTTTGTGAGCGTACTCCCTAGTTTTCTTTAACGCAATTTTAGAGCTAGAAAACAAGGGCTTTGGAACAATAATTACAGGTAGGCCTTTAAAATACATGCGTGTCGGGGGAGTATTTGGAAAGCATGAAGGTGTAGAAAAAAATCTTTAGGAATGTCACATGCAGTCAGAAACGCGACATTCTTGGCTCCTGCCCACTGCTCATTAGGAGACCCTCGTCAGGAGATTCCTGTTAATCACTATAATTACCAAAATGTTTCCCACGTTTTGGAAGCGTACCTTTGGGGGATGCTGCTCATAGTGTAATCTCCATTCTCCTAAGGTAAAATAGTCAACATGGCAGAATTTCAGTATGAAACTTTACATATTTAGTGTCTGGGGCCACACTGAATGGAAGAAATGACTTCTCCATTTATGAGTCCCCATTCAATCCGGCATACGGAAGAAATTTCTGACCCCCAAAATTTCCTGTCTTTTGTTTGTGTGTTTGTTTAAATGTATAACTCTGAGTCAGAATTTTCTGATTTAGTACAAAAAAAGAAAATGCTGACTAAATGGGACAATTATACTTTACACTGAGCTAAAAAATATTAATTACCCACGTTACACATCACTTGAAAAATATAATATTTAACTATATTTTTTTCCATTTGAGATAAGTGTCACTACATAGCCCTGGCTGGGCTGGGACTCGCTATGTCGATCAGGCTGGCTTTGAATCACAGAGATCTATCTGTCTGCCTTTGCTTCCCGAGTGCTGGACTTAAGGGCCTATGCCACCACACCTGGCAAATTCCCTTTGCTATCACTGAGAAACCTCCACTGTGTGTTTATGCCACCTTTTCTTTATTCATTCATCTGCTGATAGGCGTGCAGGCTGATTCCTACACCAGAACTCACTGAGTCACCCAGACTGGCCTCAAACTCACAGCAATCCTCTTGCCTTTGCCTCCCCAAAATTGGGCTTACAAGTATGAGCCGGTCAGCCCTTGCTTTTTTTGGTCTCTCATTGTCCTCAAACTCTTTCTGTTTGTTTGTTGTTGTTGTTTTTTTTTTCAGGACAGGGTTTGTCTGTTGCTTTGGAGCCTGTCCTGGAACTCGCTTTGTAGACCAGCCTGGCCTCGAACTCACAGAGATCCGCCTGCCCCTGCCCCGCCACCACCGCCGGCTCAGCCTCGGATTCTTAATTCAACTGCCTGTTTCCTGAGTTCTAGGAGTGCGCACATGCACTATCATACCAAGTTCCTCACTAGACAACAGTTGATCATCATGTCTGAATCTAATGACCAACGTGAAAATTATCACTATCCTAATAATTTCATTAAAGCGTATGAGGGACAGGGGCTGGAGAGATGGCTCAGCAACTAAAGAGTGTTTGCTCTTCCAGAGAACTGAAGCTGGTTTCCCAAGACTCACATGACAATTTACAACTGCCTTTCACTGCAGTTCCAGGGGATCCGAGGGCCTCTTCTGAAGTTTGGGCGCCTGCATGCACGTGGTCTGTGTGCATGCAGTCCCACACGTACACATGAAGCTTTTTAAAAACTTTAAAAATGTTTGTGTGTTTTGCTAAATCCACCATCCTTTCCACATTTATTAGTTGGATTTCACCTGAGTATAGCTTCTCCCTATTGTCTAGTGATATTTAGTTGACAAAATATATATAACATTCTGGAAAGGCTGGATAAAAAGCTTAATTTTGCATTATTAATGACCACTTTTCACAGTAAATAATTAACTTAATTCTCTTATCTGCTTCATTAGTCCTATATTATTTTGAGCTACATCCTACAAGCAAATAGGTAACTTATTTAACTTTCATTTTTAATTAACCTTTTTTTTTTTTGAGTCAGGGTCTCTCTATATAGTCCTAGCTGTCCTGGAACTCACTGTGTAGACCAGGCTGGCTTTGGGCTTAAAGGCCTGAGCCACCATACCTGGCTTTTTAAGATGAATTAACTTTTTAAGATTTCTTTATGTTGTGTCTATGAGTGTTTTGCTCTCATGTATGTATGTACACCATGTGCCTGCCTGATGCCTTTGGAGGTCAGAAGAGGGTGTCAGATGCCCTGGGACTGGAGCCACAGACAGTTGTGAGCTGCCATTTGAGTTCTGGGAACTGAACCAGGGTCCTCGGAAGAGCAGCCAGTGCGCTTTAACTGCTGAACCAGTTTTCTAGCCCCATCAGCAGTTAAATGTCATCTATTTCTTTTAACAAGTTTATTTACTGTGACCGTGAGCACATGATGTTTGTGGACGTGGGTCGGGGCATGCCTCCCTGAGCATGTGGCAGTCAAAGGACGGCTTTGTAGACTCGCTTCTCCGGCCACATGGATCCCAGAGATAGATAGCACCCAGGGTGGCAGGCTTGCACGGTGAGCACTTTACCCACTGAGCCATCTCCCAGGCCCCAATATCTCCTTTAGATACTAACAAATATTTTCAGACCTTCCCTAAGTTGAACATCATGATTAGGCCGTGAATTTTCATGTAAATTCAATCTGTCTCATTTCATTGCCACCATTAGCCTTTATATGCTATAAATAGCATGACTGTCCAATGAAACACAACCCTGTTCATCCTTGAGAACCTTACTGATTCTGTTCTCTCTCTCTCCCCTCCCCCCCCGCCCCTGCAGGCCTCAAATTGAGTGATCTGCCAGAGCTCTGCCTCCCGAGTTCTGGGATTAAAGGCATGCGCCACCATGTCTGGCTTGAACGTTACTGATTTCCAGCACCATAAAATTACCCCTGGCTCTGTGCGTGCTTTCCTCGCTCCTTATCTGGAACAAGCCGTTTCTGCAGAGGACCCAGCTTCCTCCTAACAGAGAACGAGTTAAAAGACAACAACCCGAGCACTGGTGACACTCATTACAAAGCTGGGAAACCCATACGCATTTGGGGCAGACAAACTCTACAGCTGCCCCCATAATCCCTGCCTCCAAGGCTCCTGTGTGAGCTGCTCCTCTTGAATGAAAGAGGAGGACCTCCCACACCATTGGCTCCTTTCATCTAACCAGTAGTATATAGCAGAGGTGATGGGACGTACAATATTGCTGTTGCTATTTTATTTTACTTTTGAGATAGGAGCTCACATAGCTCGGTGGAGCTGAGGATGACCTGGCATTTTTAATCCTCCTGCCTCAACATCCAGAAAGCTGGGATTCCAGGTTTATGAGGTGCTGGAGATTGAGCCCAGGCCACCGTGCATGCTAGGCGACACTCTATCAACTGCTACATTCCCAGGCCTGGTTTTGGTTTTCATCTCTCCGGTGGTAGGATTATGTGTGCACCATCGCAGCTTTTGTTATTCTTGTTCTACATTTTTGTGTGTATGTTTGTGGGTGTGCACACCCTGGTGCGTGCGTGTGAAGGTCACAGGACAACTTGTGGGAATTGGTTTTCTTTTTCTCCTGCCACGTGGGTTCCAGAATTGAACTCAGGTCACCATGTCTTTTTATTTTCCCCCTTAGGCTGGCCTCACGTTCTTGGCAATAGTCCTGCCTCAGCTGGACATATACGTGATTATATTATGTTCATAATGATTACATGATGGGCTGTCCCTCTTGTAGGGAGACTTCCTCTCTTGCTGGCTTTACAGAAGCAGACTGACTATGAAGGAGGCCATGTGGCAAAAAACTGGGGACAGCTTCTGGCTTGTTGGTTTTTTTTTGGGGGGGGGCAGGGAATTGGGAGTTGGACATTGAAGCCAGGGCTTCAGGTACGCTAAGCCCACATTCACCCTTTCACCTCTGTGCATTAAGATTTATGAGACCCTAAAACAGACAGTGCAGACACTCCTTAACTCAGCATCCTGGCACAAGCCATGTTCCGACTCCTGGCTCACAGGAAGCATGCAAAAGCCACATGTCTCAAGCCTCTAACGCTGTGGTAGAACTATTGAACAGAAACAGATAACTGATATAGTTCTAGCTAAAAAAAAAAATAAATTTAAGTTTGTTTCATTTTTGAAATGTGTATGAGTGTTTTGCCAGACACTTCAGTGCTTGGTGTGTGGGGGTCAGAAAAAGGTATGAGAGCCTCGGGAACTGAGTCACCGCACAGATTTAGGGAAGCCAACCTGGGTCCTCTGCAAGACTAACGAGTACGCTTAACTGTTGAGCCAACTCTCCAGCCGTGTTTTTCTCAGCCATGTGCTTACAGAAATGTTTTCAATTCCAGCTCACCATATGGTGTTTCCCTTAATTTCTTGGATTTTTATCCTACTAAGACTCCTCCTTGGAAGAGCACGACTCAAGTTGTGAACAACAGCAATGAAAATAAAGGCTCTTTCCCCTCGTGTTGCCCCCTCCCCCAAAGGAAGCGATTATTCTTTATTTCTAAAGCTTGCTTCTTTCAGTCATCTATGTCTGTGAAAGCACTCTGCAATGCGGTAGCCTGAATTCCCTTCAACTCTTAACAAAAGTTGAATATCCCCTGTTAATGTAGCATTATGTGGCTTAAAATATTGTTTTCTTTTACTTTCCAAGACAGGGTTTCTTTGTGTAGATCAGGCTGTCCTGGAGCTCAGAGATCTGCCTCCCAAGCGGTGGGATTAAAAGATTTTTTTCATACATGAGTTTCTCTAATAAATTTTGGAATATTGTTCAACTCACGGAAACGCGGTGGAGGCAAAATTATCATACAAATCATTTGCTTGCCAGCAAGTACTTACTCCCCCTAACAGGGCACCTGCATGCTTTCGAAATGACTTTTCAAAAAACAAACAAACAAAAAAAAAACGGCGTGATGATCCAGTAGATAAAAGTGCTTGCTGCCGAACCTGTCACCTGAATTGGGTCTCCGGAACCCACGTGCTGGAAGGAGAGAACTGATCCTGCAAGCTGTCCTCAAGCTGCGGCACACGCGTGTCCACCTCTCTCCAAGGAACAAATAAATGTCAGAAGAGAGGAAGAAACACAACTTACAGCTTAATGCTTCGGCTCAAAAATCAGATATTTTAGGGCTAGGCATGGCCTTGCACACCTTCGATCCCAGCCCTCAAGAGGCAAAGGCAGAAAGATCTCTGTGAATTCAAAGCTAGCCTGGTCTACAGAGTTGCGTTCCAGAGCAGCCCGGGCTACATGGAGAGGCCCTGTCTCAGACAGACAAAAATTAGATAATTTAAAATGTTCATTTGAAACGTTGTTAGGTTGATTGAAAAATTACTCAGATTCATTTTAGATACTCTATCTCACGTACGTCATTTAACAGGAGGCATTATAGGGATAACACAGCCTGACAAAAAAGCATTTCCCCAAAGTGATAATCCTGTAGCAATTTCTCTATTGACCTGACAATAAGCATTGTGAAATACCTCCTAACTACCATGCCCAGGGTTGCTAAGTATTTCTGTAATGGATTTCTCATAGAAAGAAAGTAGTTAGGCTAGCTTTACAGAACCTTCAAAAACAAACAAACAAACAAAAAACCCCTAGAAATGAACTAAGTGAAAAACTTGCTACAGCTTCACGTGTTCCTTAAGCCTCTCTGTTCTAGGACATGAAACTGTTTTGTCTGGATGAATAGTGTGCAGGAAAGGCTAAGGGAACCTGGAGGAAAGCTTTTATTTATTGTTCTTTTGTGAGGCCTAGTACAGAACCTGGTATTTTAATTCAATTAATGTTAAACAAACAAGTGGATAATTAAAAAGAAGGGAGGGAGGGAAAGAGAAAGAAAGGAAGGAAGGAAGGGCAAATGAGTAGATGAGATGGCCCTAAGTGCCTTTTTTAGGATAAAATATATCTGAATATCAGAAAAGAGGGGTTGGGACACTCCCTTTTCAGTGGACAAAAGCACTTGCTGCACTAGCATGAGGAGCTGTAACCACAGTGCTGTGCTGCGTGGAGGAAGGAGAGTTGCAGGAGCTTGCTGTTGGCCGGCCAGTCTAACTGGATCAACACTCCAAGTCAAGCGAAAGACCTACTCAAAAACTAAGATGGAAGCCAGGCAGCGTGCTGGAGTCTTTAAGCCCAGCACTTAGAGGGCAGGTGTAGGGATCGGGTGGCTGTGAATTCCAAGCCAGCCTGGTCTACCTAATGAGTTCCAGGAAAGCAAGGCCACATAATGAGACCTTCACTCAAAAGACTAATAGCAACAATGTGGAGATCGAGAGAGGGAGGGCCCTACCTGTTGAGCTCTAGCCTCCACGTGGTCATGCACAGAAGACACACCTGCACACATATGAATATACCAGGCGTGCATGTGCCACACATACGTGCACACAAAAGTAATTATTCAAAATACTTTAAATATCTGAAAAAGAATAACGAAACGCAAAGGTATGAAACAGTCATCCAGGACCCTGGTGAAGGCCGCAGAGTTTTCCACGAACCGATAAAAGAAGCGGGCATTAGCAGGACAGATGGCCACAGGTGAAGATCCTGTGCGCATCCTGTATTTTAAAACTTCACAATCTATATTTTGTCTATAAAAAGGAGATTAGCCAGGCCTTTGAATTTAGGAGAAACTGGAGATCTGCAGCCCAAATTTCACAAACCACAGTCTCTGTCCAAAAGCAACCTCAGGGTAAAGGGACAGTAATTGAGCCCCTCGCCATGTCACACTTCTGCTATCTCAGCGCTGTCTGGAGTGGGGGGTGGGAGAATCCTGCTTTCCAGGCCAGCCTGGAGTGCATTGCAAGACCCTGTCTGGAGAGAGAGAGACAGAGAAAGAGAAAGACACAGAGACACAGACAAAGGAGGGATTTTCTCCCAAGAATATTATGGATACTATGGGTGATATTGCCCTCCGCCGACCATTTTCAAAGTTTGTATGTGTTTGTTTGTCTAACACAATAAAACAAAACTGCAAAACAGAAATGCTAAGAGAATCTTTAAAACCACAAGAAGCTAGGCGTGATGGCCCACAGCTTTAATTCCCAGCACGTGGGAGGCAGAGGCCCCGGCCGACTTGGAACTTGCTGTGTAGACCAAGCAGGCCTTGAACTCACGGAGACTCACTTGCCTCTGCCTCAAAAAAAAATGAACAAACAATCCCACAGGAGATAAATTCCTTACCGCTAAGAAATAAAAGTTAGATCATTAGCAGCTAACCGCCAACCATCGGGAAGAGCGCTGAACATTTTAAAGCGGAAAAAAAGTTATTCGCCTCCAAGGGTTGTATACCTAGGTAAACTTACTTTTCAGAGTCAAGGCAAAATTTACAAGCATGCAAAGACCAAGTCTACCGTTTCCCCGACTCAAAAAAGAAACAATGATTTCTGGTGTCAACCAAAACAGGAATAAATCCGCAATAATCACTCTTACCTGCTTCTAGCAACCGGACGTCTCTGTAGAAAAGAAAAAGAATTACCTGAGGTCTCGGAGAAGCAAGCCAGAAGAGGCCGATCTGGAGGAGAGATCAAACGTTCTTCAGGCTCCGTCCGCGCCTCCGTGCCTAGTGAGCGAGCGAGCGAGAGGTCTTTGAGTAGATAAAGGCTCTAGCCACGCCCCTCTGGACCCGGGGCTTGGTCCCCGGAACTAGGGGATGAAGAAAACTGACTCCACGAAGCTGTCCTCTGACCTCCACATAAGCGCTGTGACGTGCAAAACTGCACAAACAAATTTAAAAAAAAAAACTTGAAAAACTAGGCGTGTTGGCGCATACCTTAAGTCCGAACACTCAGGCAGAGGCAGGCCGATCTTTAAGAGTTTGAAGCCAACCTTCTTTACATGCGGAGTTCCGGGACGGTCAGAAAAAAATGCTCAAGACCCCTAAATTCAATCTCCAGAAAAACAAAGCAAAACAGAAAACTTGAAAAATTGGCTTGCCTGTAATTCTAGAGCTTGGGAGACCGAAGCAGAGGATCTGGAGTTCGTGACTAGGCTCAGTTGCAAAGCAAATTCAAAGCCAGCCTGGATTACATGAAACTCTGTCTCAAACGACAGAAATGGATAAGGAAAATAGATATTATATATATACATATTATATATAAATTTTTTCGCCCATAAGGGAAAATAAAGTTAGGACATTTGAGGGAAAAATTGGTAGACAGAGATAATCACATTACGTAAATTTAATCGGTCTGAAAAATATAAATATTCTTTTTCCTCTCATTTATAGTTCCTACACAAAATCTTATATGTATAGATTAAATAACAGTAGAAATGAGATTGTCTAGAAAGGCTGGAAATATGGCCTAGAGGTTAAGAGGAATTGCTGCTCTCGCCTGGAACCCAAGCCTTGTTGCTGGGCCCACACGGCAGGTTACAGCCGTCCGGAACTCTCCTTCTTTTTTTTTCTTTTTTTTTTTGGTTTTTCGAGACAGGGTTTCTCTGTGGTTTTGGAGCCTGTCCTGGAACTAGCTCTTGTAGACCAGGCTGGTCTCGAACTTACAGAGATCCACCTGCCTCTGCCTCCCGAGTGCTGGGATTAAAGGCGTGCGCCACCACCGCCCGGCTCCTTCCTTCTTTTTTGAGACAGGTCTCTCTCTATATCCTTGACTGTCCTGGATATATGCTACATGTCCTCACTATGTAGCAAGCTAGGCTAGAACTCACAGAGATCCACTTGTCTCTGCTTCCTGAGTGCTGGAATTAAAGATGTGTGCCACTACACCCGGCAACCACCCACAACGTCAGTTCCTGGGGATCAGAAACTCTTCAGGCCTCCATGGGCACCAGGCACATGCATGCAGTATGCCTACATACATGCACGCAGTATACCTACATACATGCACGGAAAACACTCATACACAAATTAGAAATAAGTAAATCTTTGTTTTGGTTTGGTTTGGTTTGGTTTTGGTTTTGGAGACAGGATTTCTTTCTATAACAGCCCTAGCTGTCCTGGAACTCTCTTTGCAGACCAAGCTGGTCCTGAATTCACAGAGATCCTCCTGTCTCTCTCTCCTGAGTGCTGTGATTAAAGGTATGTGCCACCACTGCCTAGCATAAATCTTTTTTTTTTTTTTAAGAAATTTTCTAGAGAAAAGGAGGAGGAGTGGGGCTGGGAAGGGGAAAGAAAAGAGGGAGAGGAGAATGTATCGGGGAAGATATTCTGAAATATAATATGTATACGTAAAATACTTTAATTTACACTTTAGTTCTTAAGGAGCATGTAGCACACTGCACAGTAGAGACCAGAGGTTAGAGTTCTGGAGGTGCTTCTTTCCCTCCTCCGCATGGGTCCTGGGAATAGGCCTCTGATTGTCAGGTTTGGCCGCAGGCACTTTTAATCTGAAACATCTCTCCAGACCAAGCGAAAGAATTCTCAGAGGGCTGAATTACCTATGCCATCAACCCTGCTTTCTGAGGAGCTGTAAACTGCGAAAGAAGACAGACTCAGAAATCCCATCTTTAGGGCCTCGGAAAAGCACACAACGTGAGCACAAAGAGAGCTTGAGGAGGCAACTTTTTATCTTGTGTGAACACAGCGTGAATCCCAGGCTTACCTCTAAACTGGACAAACATTCGTCAGCCTCAAAGCAACACCATAAAGACCTTGAGAACTGAACTATGATATCACACGCCACCCAGACTAACCCCTGAGTAAACCGTAGATGAAGCAAACCCAAAGGAGTTGGGCAAAGGCGTTGGAAACAGGGCTGTTTGTGGAACAGCTGCGCACAGAAGATGAAACACAGTTTAAATCTGAGCCGAACCAGGCCCGGGAATATAACTCTAGAGCTCTTGCCTAGCGTTTGAGAAGCCCTGGCTTCCATTCCTAGTACCACAAGCAAAAACAGAAACAAAACTTGGTGCAGAAAGAGCCAAGAAAACACTAGTTTCTGAGAGAAAAGACATTCAGTAAATGTCAAAATCAAGATGACTCAGTTGCTGAGATTAACAATGGCTTTATCTTTTGAGATTTAGCTTATTTTGCGTACATGAATGCTTTGCCTGTGTGTATGTGTGTGCACCATGTGCTTGCCTGGTGCCCTTAGATGGCAAAAGACAATCTCCTGGAACTGGAGCTACTGATGGTTTTGACTTGCAACTTGGGTGCTGGGATTTGAACCTAGCTCCTCTTTAACAGCAACATGTGCTATAAATTACTGAGCCATCCCTCTAGCCCCCTTTAACAATGACTTTAAAGCCATTGTTATAATACTGATCTGTGAGATAAAGGTAAACAAATTTATTTTTATTTTTATTTTCCACTGCTTGGGATTGAACCCAGAGCCTTATACCTGTTACATGAGTACAAACATGTTGCTTTAAATAAATGAAGATACAGGTCTCGGTAGAATATAACGAAATTATAGCCAGGTGTGGTGGCACACGTCTTTCTTTTGTTTTGTTTTTTCTTTTTTTTTAAATTTATTTATTTATTAAAGATTTCTGTCTCTTCCCCGCCACCGCCTCCCATTTCCCTCCCCCTTCCCCAATTAAGTCCCCCCCCTTCCTCAGCCAGAAGAGCAATCAGGGTTCCCTGCCCTGTGGGAAGTCCAAGGAACCCCCACCTCCATCCAGGTCTTTGTTTGTTTGTTTGTTTTTCAAGACAGGATTTCTCTGTGTAGCTTTTGAAGCCTATCCTGAAACTCACTCTGTAAACCAGGCTAGTCTCAAACTAACAGAGCTCCATCTGCCTCTGTCTCTTGAGTGTTGTGATTAAAGGCATGTGCCACCACTGTCCAGCTGTGGCACACATCTTTAATCCTAGCACTTGGTAGGCATAGAAATTTTGAGACCAGCCTGATCTACATAACAAGTTTTATGATAGCCAGGGGTACATAGTGAGGCTCTGTCTCATAAACAAACAAATAGACAAAAATAAATAAAAATAAATTCAAGAATGCTGGAGAAATGGCTTAAGGGTTAAGAGCACTGGCTGCTCTGGCTGCTCTTCCAGAGGACCCGGGTACAATTCCCACCACCCACATGGTAGCTCACAACTTTCTGTAACTCTAGTTCCAGGGGGTCTGACACCTTTGCACCAATGCACAGATATAATAAATAAATAAGTTAAATAATTATTTAAACATGAACATTCAATATTCAGGAGGCTGAAACAGGAAGTTCAAAAGTTTGAATAAGCTTGGGCTATGTACAGAGTTCTAGGCTATATGTACAGAGTTCTCTGGGCTATATGAGATCATGTCAAAGACAAAAGGAAAGAAGGAAGCTAGGAAAAAAACTAATGTTCAATAGTAATAATACAGTATATGAAATTTTAAAAAATCACTAAGTGATCTCATAAACACACACACAAACGGGGTGGTGGTGGTGGCACATGTCTTTGATGCCAGCACTGAGGAGGCAGAGGCAGACAGATCTCTGTGACTTTGAGGCCAGCCTGGTCTACAAAGTGAGTTCCAGGACTGTCAAAGCTACACAGAGAAAAATATTTATTTGTTTTGAAAAATTAAAAATAAGAAAGAAAGAGAGGGGGAGTTCTGCAGGGAAGTAGACCCAATAGAATATAATCATACAATATATAGGCAAGCCCAAAATCTGTAGAGAACAACCATAGTCTGGAAACCAGGAAAAAGTTGAGGCTGCAGGCTTGAGTCCAAAAGTCAGTCCGGAGGCAGAATTCCTTCTTTGTCAGGAAAGGTCAATCTTTACTCCCAAGAACCTTGGGGGGATGGGTGAGGCCCTCTTACATTACAGAGGACCATCTGCTTTACTCAAAGTCTACAGGCTTAAACATTAATCCAATCCAAAAATTAGACTCACAGTAACATCTACCCCAGTGTTTGAACAAACAATAGGTACCATAATCTATCCAAGTTAACCACTGAGCCAACAGGAAGGCCCAGTGAGGAAAGGCATTTGTCGAGACTAGCAACCTGAGTTCAATGCACATGGTAGAAAAAAAATCCAATTTGTGAAAGCTGTCTTCTGACTTCTACATGTGTGCCATGGCATATGTGTGCTCCCCCCCCAAATAAATAAACAAAATGTAATTCTAAGATTTACCATCAGAAATAGCAGAGAATAAAGTCACTGAGTTTTAAGCTAGAGCAATGGGAATTCTGTAATCTGAAGAATGAAAAGAAAGAAAACTGAAAAAAAATTAACAGAACTTCAGGCTTATGAAAATTTATGAAAAAGTCTAACATTTATAACAACATAGTCCCAGGAGAGCACACAGAACAGAAAAAAAGTATTTGAAGAAATCATAACTGGCTGGGTGGTGGTGGTACATGCCTTTAATCCTAGCACTCGGAAGGCAGAAGTAGGTTGATCTCAGGTTCGAGGCCAGATTGGTCTACAAAGCAAGTTCCAGGACAGCCAGGACTACACAAAGAAAACCGGTCTTGAAAAAACAAAAAAGAAAAGGAAAGAAAGAAATAACTGAAAATTTCCAAACTTGGAAAAAGATGAATATCAAGATTCATGATCAGCAAACCCAAAGCAGTGCAAACTCACTAAAAAGAAGAACAAAATTAACTTTCTTGGTATAGGTTATTGTTATTCCTGGGTTCAAGTGAATTCTCCTGCCTCAGCCTCCCAAGTAGTCAAGGCCATAGGTACATATCATCATTCAATACTTGAAAATATTTTGTTCATGCTTCTCAATCACATAGAAGGAATTTATTTAAAGTGATCACTTATAAATGACAAATAGAATTCCAACACATTTCAAAGAATCAAGATTAAACAAGCCCCAAGCTTGGATGAAAAAAAAAACAATAAAGGGATAATATGAAAAGTAAATGTTTAGACCAGGCATGATGGTGCATGCCTGTCATCCCAGCACTCTTTAGACTGAGGCAGCAGGACCGGGGTTCAAGGCCAGCCTGAGACATATGGGAATTCCCTGTATCAAATGAACGTCAAAATAGTAATAATAATAAAGGTGTATAGACACTAAAATGCTACTAAATAAGTCAAGGGTTCATTGGTAAGTCATGATTTAATAAATGATTCTTAGATGACACCAGAAGCTACAATGGTAGAGAGAATGAATAAATTCTTCATCGGCATTTAAAGCTCTGGTCACCAGCAATGCCATGCACAGGAAAGCCACAGGGAGGGGGACCATATCTACAAATCACAGATCTGATAAGAGCTTTGTACCTAGAATAAATAAAGAACTTGGAACAGCTGAAAATCCAATATAAACAAATGTCAAAGGATCTAGGGCGACAAGGCCTGTATTTCTCCCATTTCTCCCAGGAATGTGCAAACAGCTAGCACACACACAAAAGATTTCCTACATTGTTCATCATTAGGAGAAGACAAATCAAAATGGCCATGAGATGCCACTTTTTAGCCCATAGGATGACTAAATTTCTTTTTAAAAATTTTAAAGATTAGCCAGGCGGTGGTGGCGCATGCCTTTAATCCCAGCACTCGGGAGGCAGAGGCAGGCGGATCTCTGTGAGTTCGAGACCAGCCTGGTCTACAAGAGCTAGTTCCAGGACAGGCTCCAAAACCACAGAGAAACCCTGTCTCGAAAAACCAAAAAAAGAAAAATTTAAAGATTTATTTACTTTTCTTTGTATGGATGTTTCCCCTGCATATATGTCTGTGCATGTCTGTGCACATCTGTGCACCAAATGTGTGTAGTACATGTGCAGTTGCCGTAGAGGCCCAAAGAAGGCATCAGATCCCTGAGAACTGGCCTTACAGACAATTGCGAACTGCCATGTGGTTACTGGAAATCAAAATCGGATCTTCTCCAAGAACAGTCATCTTTCCAGCCCCATAAAGGCTAGAATTTAAAATCTTCAACAATAACTCCGATTTATTGTAAGAATGAAAAATAGAACAACCATTTTGGAGGAGAGATTGGTAATTTTTCACCAAATTAAATACATGCTTACTGTATTTTCCCCAAATGAACTAAAAACAGGTCAGCATATAAACATGTATGTGAACGTTCATAGCATATTCGTCCATAATTGCCAAACCGAGCCAGGAATGGTGGCACATCCCTGTAAGTCCCGCACTTGGGAAGTACAGAAAGGATCAGAAGTTAGTTAGGCTATCCTTGTCCACATAGTGAGTTCTGGGCCACCCTGGACTACATGAAGATCAAACTATAGATTATAGTAAATCAAACAAGAATAGAACAAAATAAAAGTTAGTACATATTTCTACCTCAACTGAAATTTAAATATTGCAAAAATATTGTGAAATATATTTTGTCGTTTTGTTTTGGTGCTGTTTTGGTGCAGTTTCGATAGTTGCTGGTGTTTACATTCTGTAGCTAAGACTATCCTTGCACTTGCTATGTAAAACGAGCTGTCCTTTGGACTAGTGGCAATCTTCCTGACTCTGCCTCCCAAGGGCTGCATGGCTCAGTGAGTAAAAATGCTCACCATGAAGCTTGATGATCTCAGTTTAATCCCTGGTATTCACATGCTAGAAGGAGAGTGCTGATTGCCACAAGTTGTCCTTTGACTTACACTAACTCATGCTGTGGTCCTCACAAACACATATACACACAGATTAATAAATCAAATGTAAAAAGAAAAATATTTAAAATTGTGTATATATATATATACATACATACATATATGTTAAGAAAGGCATTAAATTCATGGAACATAATTAAGAGTTCAGAAATAAACCCTTATATTTTGTGGTCAACAGATTTTGAAAAAGATTCCAAGATCATTCAATGGGGAAAAATAGTCTAGTCTCTTCTATAAATGCTGCTGAGACAACCAGATACACAGGCAAAAGTATGAAGTTTGACCATTCTCATACAACACACAAAAATGACCTCAGAGTTGCTCATGGGTCTGAATGTTAGGAGGTAAAACTATAAAATTCATAGAAGAGAACAGGAGCAAGTCTTCAAGGCCTTAGTTAGGCTTTGCAATGGATTCTTAGATGAACTATCAGAAGTACCTCCAACAAAACAAAAACTAACTGGGCTTCGTCAAAATGACACGTTCAAAGCTGTAACTGACAGCACCGTCTGAGATCAGATTTCTAGCCACAGAACACTAAGAATAAACTTCTGTTGTTTAAAGCAACCAAGTGGTGGTTTGTTGTGACTACTTCTAAAGACTAATGCACATACTAAAACATTCAACAACATGAATAGTTGAACCTTGAAAAAAAATCACATTAAATGAAAGAAGTCTATATATCATATGGCTCCTTGTATGTAAATGTCTAGAAGAGGCAAATCCATGAAGAACAGAAACTGGTTTAGTCCTTGCCAGGGCCTGGGTAGTGATGGGTTGGGAATGGCTGCCTGATGGCTATGAAATTTCACATTTTGGAATTAGCCAGGAGTAGGGCTAGAGATGGAGCTCAGTTGGGAAGTAGAGCACGCAGGAAGCCCTGAGTTCAATTCCCCAGTGCCACATAAAACTGGACATGGTGGTACACATCTGTAATCCCAACACTCATGAAGTGAACACGGGAAGATCCGGAGTCCAAGGCTAATCTCTGATACTTGAGACCCAGTCTCAACGGTGGGGGAGGCTGGGAGTGGTAATCACGCAACTTTGTAAGTATGCATAGAAGCACCGAATTACACACTTTAAACGTATGAATTTCATGCTGGATGAATTGTATATAAAATAATTGTATCTAAAAAATTCATATACAAGAGAATATGAAAAACAGTCCAAGAATTTGGGGTCAGAGATGCCTGTCTAGTGTGGGAGGCTAGGTGCTGGGTTTGATCTCCAGCAGAGTCAAAGGGGCAGCAAGTCATGTCAGGGGCCTGTGAGAACAGAAGAGTAGAAATCTAATGACAGAAAACAAAATTTTTAAGTCAGGTGTGGTGGTGGATACTTGCAATCCCAGTACTTAGGAGGCCAAAGCAGAAAGATTACCATACTTTCAAGGCCACCCTGGCCTACACAGTAAATTCCAAATAGCGTGGTGTACGACGTGAAGCTCTGTTTCAAGCAACAAAACAAAACAAGTCAGGTATAGTTGTGCATGCCTTTAATTCCAGCACTCAGGAGGCAGGAGAATTTCTGTGAGTTCAAGGGCGCCTGGTCTACTTAGCAAAGTTCCAGGACAGCCAGGGCTGAATGGTGAAACCCTGTCTAAAAAATA
>NW_004949229.1:527618-530312 GCF_000317375.1 Microtus ochrogaster | reverse complement strand
ATGAAAGGAGACAGAGACCCACATTGGAGCACCGGACAGAAATCTCAAGGTCCAAATCAGGAGCAGAAGGAGGGGAAGCACGAGCAAGGAACTCACGCCCGCGGGGGGTGCACCCACACACTGAGACAATGGGGATGATCTTTCGGGAATTCACCAAGACCAGCTGGCCTGGGTCTGAAAAAGCATGGGATAAATCCACTGAGTTTCTAAGATGCATTATATCCCCCTTTAGATCCGTGATGATCACCTGAATAGCTTGAATATTGTATAATCCTAATGACTCAATTTTGTTGATTTCTTTCCATTTTATGTAGGTCATTTCAGAGTCCCATAGTTTCAGAAATTAAAAGTTGGGGTAAGAGAAGAAAAATAGGAGAAGAAGAAAGAAGAGAAGAAAGATAAAGATGAGGATGAGGACAAGGTGAGGAAGGGAAACAGGAAAAAAGGATGATGAGTAAGGGGTCCACAATACATAGCAGAGGGAGAACTCTGAAAAATTCACTACATATAGTTTTGTTACTATATAAAGTAATGAGGTGGTCATGATGCAACAAAGTCCAATACTTTATTTGTAAGATGTCTTTGAAAACCTTACACTGCTTGCTCTTATCTTGTAGGAGAACATACAACTCTTACATAATTATCTTCATTGAAACAGCCTGCCACATAGCTAGGTAGCCCCTTATATGTAAATAGGTACCAAGAGCAAAGCCAACATAGTTGAATAAATCTAATAACAAAATCAACGTACCAGAGATAATTCCATTTTCAGGCTTGCTGTGAATATTTATTTGTCTTTAGCTTCAACTTCCTAATCTCTTCCTCCCAATGTTAGTAGAAGACAATGTACATGTATCTTCTAACAAAAAAAAAAGGCATTTGATTGCTTTTTTTCTGTTTGCTTCTATCCTTCAAAGCAGTGTTTTTTAAGCTTTTGGCAATTATTGGTTAATGTTCTGCTCAGTAGTCAATACAAGTATTGACTCTTATTGGCCCACACCTTTAATCCCAGCACTCGGGAGGCAGAGGCAGGCCAGTCTCTGTGAGTTCAAGGCCAGACTGGTCTACAATGGCTAGTTCCAGGACAGGCTCCAAAGCTACAGAGAAGCCCTGTCTAAAAAATATAATAATAATAATAATAATAATAATAATAATAATAATAATAAATGTCTCTCATTATAAGAATTAGCAAGGTCAGTCAGAATTAGTCAAAAATCTTCCCAGACTTTCAAAGGGAAGATGATCTCTCTATATTGTGCTGTACATTTTTAGAAAACAAAAGTAGAGGCCCACAGAATCAACTAAACAAGATTTGAAGGGACTCACAAAGACTGAACGGACAATCACAGAGCCTGGATGAGTCTTCGCTTGCTCCTCGAGATATATGCTGTGGTTGTTTAGCTTAGAGTTTTTGTCGGACACCTAACAGTGGGAATGGAGGTGTCTGATTCTTTTGCCTGGCCTTGGGACCTTTTCCCCCTTTTAGCTTACATCGTCCAGCCTTGATAAGAGACTTTGTGCCTAGTCTTGTTGTATCTTGATATGCCCAGTTCAGTTGATATCCCTAGAAGGCCTGTTCTCTTCTGAAGGGAAATAGAGGAGTAGTGGATCTCAGGGAGAGGGAAGATGAGAGATGGCTGGGAGGAGTGGAAGGAGGGTAACTGTGGTTGGGATGCATTATATGAGAAAATAATCTATTTCAATAAGTAAATAAACTTAAAAGATTTAAACTACAAAAAGTAGGTAAGTAAATGCATTAGTCCTTTCTATAAGCTAGTGCTAATTTGGCATCAAACCCATAAAATATTTTTAAAATAATATTTAGACCAAGACTGTTTTTATTTTATTTTTATTTCATGTATATTGGTGTGTGTTGCCTACATGTATGGCTGTGTGAGGGTGTTAGAACACCTAGAACTGGAGTTATAAACAAGTTGTGAGCTGCCATGTGGGTGCTGGGAATTGAACCCAGGTCCCCTAGAAGAACAGTCAGTGCTCTTAACCGCTGAGCCATCTCTCCAGTCCCCTAATATTTATTAAGATGTATGTAAAACTTCTTCTTGCTCCATTTATTTAGTTTGGGGCTGGGGTGGGTGAGAGTGGGAATACTTGCCACAGCTCCCATGTCGGGGTCAGAGGACAGATTTCAGGAGTAAGTTCTCTTCTTCCATCACCAGGGATTGAACTCTGGTCATTAGGCTTGATAGCAAGTGTCTTTATGTACCTTGCTATCTTGCTGGCCCTAAAACTTCTAACTAATATAACAAACTCGGTTTTTGCAGTGTATTAAGGAAGTAAGGTGGAGTGATCAAGTATGCTTTTATGAGTAACTGTGGTGCTCTCAATGGCCCTGATCGGCTCATATATTTGAATGCTTAGCCCCCAGTTGGTGAACTGCTTGGGACCGGATTAGGAGGCGTGGCCTTGTTGAAGGAGGTGTATCACTGAGGGTGGGCTTTGAGGTGTCAAAAGATGGCACAAGGCACAAAGTCTTGCTTTCCCTCTGCCTCCGTCTTACAGATCAGATGTGAGCTCGCAGCTGCTGCTCCAGCACCATACCTGCATGCCTGTCTCGGCCATGTTCCCTGACATGACGGCCATGGACTAGCTCCTCTGAAACTGCAAGCCACCCCCCAACTGAATGCTTTTTCCTCTAAGACGCCTTGTTTGTGATGTTTCATCACAGCAATAGAA
>NW_004949229.1:517520-527404 GCF_000317375.1 Microtus ochrogaster | reverse complement strand
AGTTCCAGGACAGGCTCCATAGCTACAGAGAAACCCTGTCTCGAAAAACAAAACAAAACAAACAAAAAAAAACCCTAAGCGATAATAAATCCTCATTTATTTAAAACAAAACAAAAAACTCCTTTCAGAGTATTAAAAACACTATGGAGTAGAGAGGCAACTTCCAAGGAGGATAGTAGTCAACTTCCCTCCCCCAAAAAGTGACTATAAAGTTGGGCAAATTTTACCAGGACAACCATACAATGATCTAGTGAAGTGTCCACGCACGAAAGCTTCATGGGGGACTGTGACAGTCCCCCAGAGGCCTCTCCTGGATGCACTCCCCCTCCCCAGTTTGTTACCATAGAAAGTCTACAGTGGTTGGGTTACCTGTGGGAACTGGCAGGTTTTCATCCAATGTGGCACAAAGAATAAAAACTCAGAGACAGATATTGGGGTTCAAGCTGAAGTTCAGAAAAGCAAAACAGCCAAATCCCTAGAAAAATCTTACCTCTACTAAAGCTGGGTGACAGCAGACAGAGCTGAGCCTCTGTCTCCTCCTGTCTTATATTCCCCTTTGGTGCTGGGATTAAAGGTGTGACTCCCTAGTACTGGCATTAAAGATGTGAGCCGCCACCACCACCTGGATCTGTGTCTGGGCTTTTCTTATTTCCGCTACTATCTACAAAGTGATTTCACTCAAACTGGAGCAGGAAGTGATGCCAATGCAAGCACTGTCAGAAAAGAAGTGACAGTTTAGGTAAAAGTAGAGATGGGAGGACCAACGTCTTTTCTAGCCCAGTGTTGACATAGTGACAGGAGCAATCATATTCCTGGTTGAGCTGCATCAAGTAAAACAGTCTTAAAGACAAGAAATATTATCAGAGAATGACAGGTACATTTATTTCATGGGGTTATAAGTGGTACTGTGTGAGGAAGATATAGTAGTCATAGACTGTATATACACCTAAAAAGAACCTCAAACCATATGAAAAAATAATGAAAGACATCAAAGGTGCATTAATTAATTCAGAAACAATAGGCAAAGATATCCACAGCAAGTAGCTGAGTGTGGTGGTGCACTTCTGTGAGCCCAGCACTTGAGAGACGGGAGAACTTGTTCAAGGCCTGCTTGGGCTACGTATTGAGATGTTGTCCTCCAACCTACCCTTGTTTAAGAAATAATAAAGATAAAGGGGAAGAAGAGGAAGAGAAGGAGGAGGAAGAGGCAGAGGAGGAGGGGATGAGAAAAGAAAAAGAAGAAAAAGAAGAAAATTTAAATTACATTATGTGGTAGCGTTACCATAATGACGGTCTCTGGGAGCTGCCCCATCCTAATCACCGGTGCCTATGAATAGGGCACTTTGTACGACAAGTGGGATTTTGTAGGTGGGATGAAATGAAAGGTTTTCAGATAGGGAGATTGTCGTGCATTCTCTGGGTGGGCTCAGTGTAACCACAAAGGTTCTCCTACTTGAAAGAGCGAGGAAGGAGAGTGAGCATCGGCGTGATGGCCGAAGAGAAAGGCACAACCAGTTCTTTGCTGACTGAAGACAGAAAGGGACCCTGAGCCAAGGGATGAAGGCAGCCTGGAGAAGCTGAAAAGACAAGGAAATGTCTACTCCCTGGATCAGTCCATCTTCTGTTATCCTAGCCACAAAGTCCAGACTGGCTACTTTACAAAGAAGGACGACTATTTAAATAGCGCACAGTTTTGGTAGCTGAAAGTCTGAACAACATGGTTCTGGTTCTGGGGAGGGTCTTCCCTTCATGGTGTAAGACATCATGGTAGTATCAGAGAAGAGAAAGTGAGGGGGAAGGAGGGAGGGAGGGAGGGAGGGAGGGAGGGAAGAATATGATAAGAATCTCATGGCAAGAAAAGAAGCGTGCGTAAAAAAGAACTAATTCAGGGTTCCCACAAGTAATATAATTTAAACATTAATTTATTTATTTGTGTGTCTCTCTGTTTCAAGTCATGCATGTGAAGGACAGAGGACAATTTAGAGAAGGAGGGTCCCTTCCTTCTCCTATGTGGGTCCTAGGGATAGAACTCGGGCCATCAGGCTTGTGAATCTTCGCCACTTAACCATCTCCCCAGCCCAAGATTTATTTTAAATCTCTTCTGAGACCAATAAACTTCCACAGGCTCCACTTCTAAGAGTTTCCACCCCACACCCCGAACATCACTGCGGACCAAGCTTCTAACGCTGGGACCTTTGCAAGACAACCTCAAACGCTGTGCAGGGAGAGACGAGATTAGGGGAGAGGCTCTATCCAAACTATACCACTTCCTTAGAGTCATGAGAAGAAAATGCAGCCTTGCCAGTATCACCATCACCCAGTGAAAGCTGTTTCGGACTTTTGCCTGCCGTGCACGCACAACAGTACATGCCTGTTATTGTAAACGACTGCTTTTGTGGCAATTACTACAGCAACAAGAAAGACTCACAGAACTAGCAACGAACTCAGCCTAACTGACACTTTTAGAACATTCCATCCAACCGCTTCAGAAGACACATTCTTTTCAGGCACACAGGGAACATTCTCTAGAATAAGCTATGGCATAGGCAGTAAAACAAGTCTCCATAAATTTAAAGGGACTGAAATTATATTGAACCTTCTCGGACAACAACGCAATAAAGGTAGAAGTCAAAATGTCTCAATACATGGGAACAAATAGGCTTCTAAATAACGACTAGATCAGAGAGGAAAGCCAAGGAAACGAAACCAAAATACAGTTAAAACTTAAATATTATATAGCTACTTATATGAAGTGTCTAAATCATTCAAATTCATAAAAACACAAACTTTAATGATGATTAACATGAGGTCAGAGGAAATTAGAAAGAGGAACTATTTAGCTGGGCATGATGGCATAAACCACCTAAAACTCACGAGACAAAGGCAGTGAAGATCCCTGAGAATTCAAGCCTAGCCTGGTCTGTATGGCAAGTTTCAGGGAGCCAGGGCTACATAGTAAGATCTGTCTCAAAGCAATGAAATAAAATTTAAAAATTAAAAAGACTATTCAATGAAGGCTACATTTAATTTTTCCCACTCTGGCCTATAACTTATTACGTAGAACAGGTTGACTTTGAATTCATGATTATCCTGCTGCCTCAGACTCTCTAGTGCTGGAATTAGAGGCATACGTCACTATACTCCACCTGTTTTTAAATTTTATCTCTATCTATCTATCTATCTATCTATCTATCTATCTACCTATCTATCTATCTATTATCTATCTATTTTGAGTTCTGGTTACCCAACTTAGGGCCTTACACATGTCAAGCAAAATAGTGTTTTACCCATGAGCTACATCAATTCTTGGTTGTTTAGACAGAGTCTTAACTATGTAGACCAGGATAGCTTCCAACTGGAGACCCTTCCTCCTTTCACCGCAGTCTACCTACTACTGGGATTATAGGTGTGTGTTAGCAGACTCAGATCTATCTATCTATCTATCTATCTATCTATCTATCTATCTATCTATCTATTTTGGTGCTGAGGTTTCTCACATATAGTAGAAAATTTTTCTATAAATGAGCAATACCCACAGTCTGAGTAAAGGGTTTTAAGCTAGCTCGTTTCATACCTGGGAATCTGGTTCACAGAAATATGAACATTTATTACTACTGAACTATACACTTGAAAATGGCTAAGATAAGGTGGGTGGTGGTGGTGCACACCTTTAGTCCCACCACTCGGAAGGCAGAGGCAGGTAGATCCGTGAGTTCAAGGTCAGCTTGGTCTATAGAGTGAGTTCCAGGACAGCCAGGGCTACACAGAGAAACCCTATTTCAAAAACAAACAACAACAACAAAAAATGTTACGATGGGGCGGGTGAAATGGCTGAACGGGTAAGGATATCTGCTGGCAAGCCTGCTGGCCTGCTGGTCTGAAATCATCCACAGAACCCACGTGGTGGAAGGAGCAAACAGGCTCCTGCAAATTGTCCTCTGGCCTCCATGTATGCCATGGTATTTGTGCTACCCACTCCCAACACCCGCCAAAAATAAATAGATGAAAAAATGGTTTTGAAGACGTTAAGATAGTAAAATTCATTAACTTTTTTTGGTTTTGGTTTGTTCGTTTGTTTTGGTTTTGGTTTTTGAGACAGGGTTTCTCTGTAACAGTGCTGGCTGTCCTGGAACTTGCTTTGTAGACCAGGCTGGACTCCAACTCACAGAGATCCACCTGCCTCTGCCTCCTGAGTGTTGGGATTAAAAGTGTGCAGCACCACCACCCGGCTTCACTCTGTTTTTTTTAAAAATCACAATTTAAAATGCAAAGATATTATCTGTTAGGGAAAAACTGGAAAGGAAAATAAATTACCTATTACTAAAGACTGTATACAGAAGGAAAACAAGTGCACAAACTTCTTCAAGACCCAGCAAAAGCACTGCTGAAAGGACAAAGACTCAGGGCATTTGTCTAGGCCTCTGACAGAAAACTCGAGAAAAAGGAACATTAAACTCAAAAGAAGCAGAAAAAGAGTAGGGTGGTAGTGGCGCACGCCTTTAATCCCAGTACTCGGGAGGCAGAGGCAGGCGGATCTCTGTGAGTTCGAGACCAGCCTGGTCTACAAGAGCTAGTTCCAGGACAGGCTCCAAAGCTACAGAGAAACCCTGTCTTGACAAAAAAAAAAAAAGGAAGAAGAAGAAGCAGAAAAAGAAATAGTAAAGAGAACACCTAGACCTGAAGAGATGGAGAGATGGCTAAGTGAGGTAAGTGCTTGCCACACAAGCACGAGGCCTGAGTTCAGAGTTCAGGTCTCCAGTCCCATGTAAAAGCCATGTGAAGGCCCATGTCTGTAACACTAGTATTGCAGGCCCTAAATTTCCTGGCCTCCAGTCTGGTCAAAAAAGGCAAGCGGCAAGTTCAGTGAGAGACACTGTCTCAAAAAACAAATAGCTGGGCGGTGGTGGCGCTTGGGAGGCAGAGGCAGGCGGGTCTCTGTGAGTTCGAGGCCAGCCTGGTCTACAAGAGCTAGTTTCAGGACAGGCTCCAAAACTACAGAGAAACCCTGTCTCGAAAAACCAAAAAAAAAAAAAAAAAGAAAAAGGAAAAAAAAAACCACAAAAACTAAACAAATAGACAAACTAACAAAACAAACAAAAAACCCGAAGAGTAGTTATTGAAGACACCAATGTGCTGGCTTCTGCTGATGTGGAGGACATGCTCTACCCTCACACATGCCTTACACACAGACAGCACAGAAATCACTCTGACCACAGGATAGAGAACCATGAAATAAACCGGGGGTGTAGAGAGCTGAGGACTTCAATGGACAATAACAATTCAACACACAAGAACTTGACAAACATGATGAAGTGCACTAATTACTTTCAAAACACAAACTACTTGGGACTGGAGAGATGGTTCAGTGGTTAAGAGCACTTCCAGAGAAACCAGGTTCAATTCCCAGAACCTACATGACAGCTCACAGCTGTCTGTAACTCCAGTTCCAAGGGATCTGACACCTTCACACCAATGCACATGGAATAAATTTAGATAACCCACAAGCTACCACAAAGAACCCAATATGAAACACAGAGTTTGAATACTTCTCTACTTTTTCAAAAATAAATTGAAAGAAAAGAAAATTTCAAATTAATTTTGTCGTTCAGTTTTAGGAAACAGAATCTTCCTAAATTGTTCAGGCTTATCTTGAACGTGTTCTGTAACCCAGGCAGTCCCTGAACTTTCAATCCTCTTGCCTCAGCCTCCCAAGTAGCTGGGATTGCAGGCGAGAGCCACAATGCCTGGTTGGTCCCAAGTTTCTTAAGAAAACGGAATTTTTCTTTTCAGTGGTGCACAGCATCCTAGGGCCTCACGAATCTTCGGCAAGCACTCTACCACTGAAACACACACACATCCCCCACCCACAAACACTGAATTCTTAAGCTTAAAAACGCCATGTGAAATGGTCCAGCCACTTTGGAAAAATAGTTTGGCAGTTTCTCAAATGGTATAATATATAATTACCTTGGCCCAGCAATTCCACTTCTAGGTATGTACCTAAAAGAATTGAAAGCAGGTGTTCAAACAAAGGCCTGAACACAAATGCTAGTTGCACCAACTATCTGCAAATGAAAACAACCCAGATGTCCATCAACAGATGAACAGATAAACAAAATATGGCATGCTACGCACATACAGAAAGGAATGAAGTACTGCCACAGGGTGCAACATGGATGAACTTTGAAAACAGTATGCTACGTGAAAGAAACCAGACACAGAGGAACACAGAATATGGGGCTCCATTTATGTGAGTTATCCAGAATTGGCAAATGCATATAAACAAAAAACAAGTGTTAGTGGTTGTTGGGGGCAGAGGAGAAGGGGAATGCGCAGTACGTACTTCATGGGTATAAGGGTTCCTTCGGGAGGGATGAAGATGTCTTGGAATTAGATATCAGGAATGGTTGCCCAACGCCGTGAAAGCCCTTGATATCAATTGTTCATTTAAAAAAATAGTGAAAATGAGATATGTATTTCGTGTGAAAGTAAAAAAAAAAATTAAAATCAAACACTACAAGCTAGTTAGGTTCATTTCATGGATGCAAATCTGGTTCAATATTTAAAATCAGTGTAACCAATCACATTGATTAGCTGAAGAAAAAAGATCAGAAAATCATTATCAGGGTTTTTTTGGTTTTATTTTTATATGTATGAGTGTTTTGCCTGCATGTCTGTCTGTGTACCACCTATAATCCTAGTGTCCATAGAGAGGCCAGAAGACGGACTGGAGTTACAGAAGGTCCTGAATTGTCCCTGGGGGCTGGAAATCAAACCCAGATCCTCTGGAAGTGCAGTCTGGGGTGGCACCTGTTGAGCCATCTCTCCAGTCCTCAATTTGTTTTTGAGGAGGGGGTTTTTCCTAGCCCCAGGTTGGCCTTGCCCTCAGGATGTACTCGAGGCTTTCCTTGAACTCCTGACACTCCTGCCTCTGCCTCTCCAGGGTTGGAACTACAGGTAAGTGCCACCATGCACAAGAGCATATCAACTGATTAAGGAAAAGCATCTGTAATTCCAACCACCATTCCTGTTCAGATTTCGCAGAAGCTAGCCAGAGAGATGGCTCAGGGGTTGAGAGCCCTGACTGGCCGCTCTTGCAGAGCCCCTAGATTTGGCTCCCAGCACACATGATGGTTTACAACCTTGTGTAGCTCCAGCTTCAAGAGATTTGAAACTCTTCTGGCTTTCACAGGCACCAGGCGCACATTCAGGCAAAACACTCAGGCGAAAAATAAAAATAAAACTTAGAAAAAATTCTTCTTCATATTGATAAAGAAAAGCTGCCAAAAAATTCTTTAGCTCACATATACACTAGTGAAGGGCAAGGCTGTCCCTTTTGTCACCTTATTCAACACGACACTGGAAATTCTAGCAAGTGCAGCAAAATAGGGGATTTTTTTTAGTTGACCGGAAATTGACTATATTGTCCCTTGATTTAGATGGTATGAGTCTCTCTATGACGTCTATAAAGGGGCTGGAGGGCTAGCTCAGTCATTAAGAGTGCTTCCGTTTCCTGCTGTTCTAGGGAACCTGAGTTCAGTTTTCAGCACCCAATTGATTTAAAAAAAAATAAGTGCAAAAGTAATTAAATGGAGAAAGAACAACTTTTGTCAATAAAAGATGTTGTAGCAATTCTGCACCATGAGCAAAAATACAACTCAGCCTAACCTCACATCTCAGAGAAACTTAGTTCAAACATCCCAGTCTTACATGTAAAACACACAAACTTGAGGGACACAAACAAGCCAATGCACAGGAGGATCTGAGGCCAGACAAAGTGTTCTTAGAGTTGACATCCAAGTGTTATACCAGGGAAGGACCCATTTGGAGGATGAAAAGGCAAGCTACAAATGTGGGGGAAATATTTGCAAACCACACATTAAACAAAGGACGGGTATCTCAAAACTCAACAATACAAAAGCAAATAATGCAAGTACAAAATGAGGGAAAGTTATGAACCACTTTTGTCAAAAGAGATACACAGAAGGCAAATAAGCCCATGGAAAGGCATCCAACCCCATCAGCTGCTAGAGGGGCCATCACATGCCTATTAGAATAGTTCAAATGAAAAGGGGTGGTGTCAATTCCTGGGAAGGATTCAGGAAAACAGGATGCATTGCTTAAGAGAATGCAAAACAGTGTATCCACTCCGTCTAAGAAACAAGTTAATGGGTTTTTAAAACCCTAAACACATGGGGCTGGAGAGATGGCTCAGGGATTAAGAGCACTGACTCCCCTTCCAGAGGACCAGGGTTCAATTCCTGGCACCCACAGGGCAGCTCGAGCTGCCTGTAATTCCAGGTCCAAGGGGGACCCTACACCCGTGACAAAACACCAATATGCATAAAATAAAAAATAAATAAGCCGTGCTGTGACCACTGCACGCCTCAGGAGGCAGAGGCAGGCAGATCTCTGTGGGTTTGAGGTCCTGGCTCTACAAGAACTAGTTCAGGACAAGGCTTCAAAGCTACAGAGAAACCCTAAAAAATAAAATAGAATTTAAAAAACCTAAGCAGCCACAGAGAAACCCTGTCTCGAAAAACCAAAAAAAAAAAAAAAAAAAAAACTAAACATGTTAGATGTTACTATTGGAAGATATGCTAGGAACACGAGGTTAATATAATATCCCCAAATCAATTAGTAGGAGTTAGGAATGCTGTTTAGTGGTAGAGTGCTTGCCCAGCATGTGAGGTTCTTAGTTCAATTCTCAGAAGGAAATAAAACTGGGTTCAAAAGAAGAATATCTACTATTGTCACTTAGGTTTGGCACTGGGCCAGAGTTCTTACCAACTTGTGCAAGACCTGGGGTTTGACCTTAAGCAACATGAAAATGTTATTTGTGCGCTGGGCAGTGGTGGCACACGCCTTTAATAGCAGCACTCAGGAGGCAGAGGCAGGTGGATCTCTGTGAGTTCCAGGACAGCCTGGTCTACAAAGACAGTTCTAGGACAGCCAGGGTTGGTACACAGAGAAACGCTGTCTTGAAAAACAAAACAAACGAAGAAAAAAAAAGTATCTGTGTGTTCTGGAGGTTCTGACTAGCGAACTAAATCAGTAGAGAAAAATGAAAAGCATTCAGATAGGACAGGAATGGAGCTGCCTTTCCCTGCAGAAGACATGATCCTCTGTGATGAAAATCCCATTCCAGGACAGCCAAGCCTACAGAGAGAAATTCTGTCTCCAAAATCAAGTAAAATAAAATCCAAGTAATGCACACATGTGAAAGAAACAAGGAAACAATCTCTACTCAGATCAATAAGCACGTATCAGGCACACAAGGCTGAATAAGGTCAATATGCAAAAGCCAACTGTACTTTTATATACAATTCAAAAATGAAATTAAAAATAACATAAAATGGCTAGTTAGGAATTAATGTAACAAAAGAAGTATAAGACATGTACACTGAAAATGAACGAAGCATGAAGGAGAATGAAATAAGGAAAGATTCCACACTTGGTCACTGGAATTCCCAAGAGTGTCAAGATGGTAATTTCCTCCAAACTGGTCTGGAAATGTATTACAATCCTCAACAAAATTCTAGCAGACTATTTTGGAGAAATTAGCAGGCTGGTACGGAAAGTATATGGAAATCAAGGCCTTAAAAAAACAGCCGAAACAAGAACTTAAAATAGTCAAAACAGCCTTAAATATAAAAGAGTTGGGGATGTAGCTTAGACTTAGGGTTCTTGCCTACCACGTGTGAGATCCTGGGATCCATCTTCAGCACTGTCAAACAAAACAAAACAAAAACTATAAAACTTCTGGAAGAAAACACAGAAAATATCTGTGATCTTGAAATAGGCAATGAATTCTTAGCTATGACACTAAAAACACATTCTACAAGAAAAACATTCTGCACGCACTGGCTTTGTGGGAGCCTAGG
>NW_004949229.1:515425-515970 GCF_000317375.1 Microtus ochrogaster | reverse complement strand
AAAAAAATAAAAAGTATGAAACACTACTAAGCACATAAAAGATGTTCACTAGTTAGGAAGATACTAACTGAAATGACAAACACTGCACACCTAGTACAATAAACATGGAAAGGATAGTACAAAACATTAGAGAAGACTTGGGGAAACTGAGGCCTTTCTCCATTGCTGATGGGAATATAGAATGGAGTAGCGACTTTCAAAACCAGTATAACAGTTTTCTTTTAAAAAGCAGACATAGACTTAGCATATAACCTAACATCACACTTCTAAGATCTGCTGCAGAGAATCTTATCATTACACACAGACCTACATGTGAATGTTTACAACAGCATCATACTCACAGTAGGTAAAATGCCAACAGTCCAAATGTCCATTAACTGGAGAATGAATGGGCAGGGCGTGGCATATCTTTACAGTAGAATATTGTTCTGCAATGAAAACATTAAAACTGGGGCTGGAGAGATGGCTCAGTGGTTAAGAGCATTGCCTGCTCTTCCAAAAGTCATGAGTTCAATTCCCGGCAACCACATGGTGGCTCACAACCA
>NW_004949229.1:510176-511345 GCF_000317375.1 Microtus ochrogaster | reverse complement strand
CACACACATACACACACATACACACATACATACACACACATGCACACACACATACACACACATATACACACACATACACACACACGTACACACACACACATACACACACACACATACACATACACACACACACGCAGCTTATCACTTTTGGACTCTAGCATTTAAAATTGTCTCTGCCAAATCTGCTAAATCTTCACCATATATTCATGTTGGAGAATATATGATTCACTGTAATAGGAAATGATATATTGTTTTCTAAAACATTTATTGATTGAATTTAATATGTAGGTGTGTGACTGAATGCATGTATGTGTACCATGTGCATGCAGGAGCACTCAGAGGTCAGAAGGGGAATTGAACCAATTGGAACTAGAGTTACAGATAGTTGGGAGCCTCTGTGAGGTGCTGGAAATGGAACCTAAGTTCACTGCAAGAACAGTAATTGCTGAGGCATCTCTCCAGTCTTTTTGTTTGATTTTTGAGACAGGGTATCACTATATAGACTGGGCTGGTTTTGAACTCATAGAGATCTGTCTGCCTCTGTCTCCTGGGTGCTGTGATTAAAGGTGTGTGCCACCACACCCAGCTAGGAAATTATAGCTGATAGGAAAATTTATTGTAATGGATACCTCAGCCAAATACTAATATGAACATGGCAGAGCTTGGCACGGTGGGGCATGCCTATAGTCCCAGCTCTCAGGATACTAAGGCAGAAGGATTGCAAGTTTACGGTCAGCCTGAGCTACACATGATACCCTGCTTCTCCCTATACAGCTGTTAGAGAAAAGAAGGCTGTGCCTCTAATAGATTCAATGATGAGACTGATGAGGCGCTTGTCTCAGACTGATGTGGCATTTGTTCCCTTGACCGTCCTCTTTCTTCTTTGCGTTGAGCTGAGTGATAATCGATACCGCGTGTTGAAGTCACATATCACTCTCAGTCAAAATGATTAGTTCCTCTCAGGGATTTCAACAAAACGCTTTCCGAATCAATATTTTCACCTTTGATTTTTTTTAAATGAAAAGTATTTTTTAAATATGTATTTATTTATTTATTTATTATGTATACAATATTCTGTCTGTGTGTATATCTGCAGGCCAGAAGAGGGCACCAGACCTCATTACAGATGGTTGTGAGCCACCATGTGGTTGCTGGGAATTGAACTCAGG
>NW_004949229.1:506920-509121 GCF_000317375.1 Microtus ochrogaster | reverse complement strand
CTCTTGTAGACCAGGCTGGTCTCAAATTCACAGAGGTTCGCCTGCCTCTGCTTCCTGAGTACTGGGATTAAAGGCCAGTGCCACCAGCACTCGGTGAAAGATCTTTTAAATTTTATTTTTATTATTTTTAATTACGTATATATATGTGTGCAGGGGGAAGGAAGATCGTGTGTGAGAGCAGGTGCCTGCAGAGGCCAGAGGCATCATATCCCCTGGAGCGGCTCTGTAGAGCGAGTTCCAGGACAGAGAGGTCTACACAGAGAAACCCTGTCTCAAAAAACCAAAACCAAACAACATCAACAAAACCGCTTTCTGCCTCAACCTCTAAAATGCTGGTAGCTGTCTCAAAGAGCCACCCTTAAAGAATGTCCCATTGGTTTACAATTCTCAGGGAGAAATATGTCCTGGCACCACAGACAATATTTTTTTTTCTTTTTGTGGTGCTGAAGATTGACCCTCTGGCCTCACACATGCTAAACAAGCACTCTGCCACTGAGCTACAACCCCTACCCTGTTATTATTTTAAGAGATGGGCTCGGGGCTGAAGAGATGGCTCAGCAGTTAAGAGCACTGACTGCTCTTCCAGAGGACCTGGGTTCAATTCCTAGCATCCACATGGCAGCTCACGACTGTCTGTAAATCCAGTTCCAGGGGATCTGACACCTACCCACCAATGTACATAAAATATAAATAAATCAAAAAATACCTTTTAACTTCCCACAGGGCAGGGAACCCTGATTGCTCTTTGGGCTGACGAGGGAGGGGGACTTGATTGGGGGAGGGGAGGGAAATGGGAGGCGGTGGCGGGGAAGAGACAGAAATCTTTAATAAATAAATAAAATACCTTTTAAAGAAGGGGGGTGGGCTCTACCTATAGTCAATGTTTGGAACAGGTGGGATCAAAAGATTTCCCCCTTAGTCACTTGAGTAACATAGAACTACTGGCACAGAGTGGGCCTAGGTAGCACTGCCTCATTGTTAGCGTTCCTGTTCCTCGGGCCTACATACTTTGGGCACTTCACAGATGGAGTTTGGTGGTTTTCAATTCTTCGCTTTCGTTTGGCGGCGGGATGGTGATGGTTGTGGTTTTTCTTTTTTGAGACATGATTTCTCTGTGTAACAGTCCTGGCTGTCCTGGAACTCACCCTGTAGACCAGGCTGGCCTCAAACTCAAAGATCCACCTGCCTCTGCCTCCCAAGAGCTGGGATAAAGGCATGTGCCATCACCACCTGACAATTCTTCTCTTTTATGAATTAATTACTCACGTATATACATATGCCTATTGCACAAGAGGTTTTCCACGTTCTCATAAGCCTGGAGCCAGTTGTACTGTTTGCTGGGGCTGCTTTATCCTGGACTGGGGATACCACTCTGTGGTAGAGAGCTTGCCTACCATGTGAGGCTCTAGCTTGGCCTTCAATGCCACAAAGTAATGGTAGTAATTCTTTATTCCTCAGGACACAGTGTGATTTCCCCGATGCTCAGTGTTTGCAAGTATTACCTTAAGTGGAAACATCGAGAAGCCAAACCAGGCCTGCTGATGCATACTTGCAAACTCAGCACTCAGAAGGTTCAAACACTGGTTAAAGACCAGCCAGTGTGGGTGTCATAAGTTAAAGACCAGCAAGACTCTGTCTCAAAAAATAAATAGGGGATTAGAGAGATGGCTCAGTGGGTAAGATTTGTCTGCTGCTCTTACAGAGGACCTGGGTTTGGTTCCCCCACACCCACACCATAGTTCATAAACGTCTGGAGTTCCAGGGATTCCAACATCCTCTTCTCGCATCCATGGGCACTGCAGATATGTGGTTCACATACACACACGCAGGCAAAACACTCATACACACAAAATACAAGAATTTTAAGTTATTTTTATTAAATGTATGTATGCATGCACCTGAGAATGTGTGCTACATGTGTGTGCCCACAGCGACCAGACAAGAGTGTTGGGTCCCCTAGACCTGGAGTTAGAGATGACTGTGACCCACCACATGGGTGCTGGAAGAACAGCCAGTGTTCTTGACCACTAAAGCCATCTCTCCAGCCCCCATGAAATAATTCATTTTTAAATTGTATGTTTTTGACTGTTTTCTGTGTATGTGCACTATGCGCACGCAAGCTGCACTTGGAGATCAGAGGAGGATATCAGAATCCCTAGAACTCGAAATTTTAAATTTATTTTTATTAAGTAATATTATTA
>NW_004949229.1:498795-506479 GCF_000317375.1 Microtus ochrogaster | reverse complement strand
TAGACCAGGCTGGTCTCGAACTCACAGAGATCCGCCTGCCTCTGCCTCCCGAGTGCTGGGATTAAAGGCGTGCGCCACCATCGCCCAGCAGCTCTATCTTTTTTTAATTTGAAAATTGTATTAGTGTGTGTGAGAGAGATGTGTGAGCACATGTGGAGAACAGAGAACAACTTCTGGGAGTCTGTTTTCTCCTTTCACTATGGATCCCCAGGATAGAACCTAGATCAGCAGTCTTACCTGGCAAGTATTTTTATCTATTGAACCATCTTGCCAGCCCTCAATTTAAGTTCTTAAAATTTAGGAAATGGAGCTTGAATAGCTATGAGATTGCAAATGTCCTGAAGCTCTATTAGAAAAACCACACAATGCAAAAAACAAACAAACAAAAAAAAAAAGCAAATTAAGCCAGGTCAAGAAGGCTTCAGAGCTTCAGGTAGCCCAGCGACACATAGCGCTAGTGGCCATCATCACAGGAAAAATGATGTGCTTTAAAAGGCAGAGTTAGCAGGGTGCAGTGCTTCATCCTATAATCCCAGTATTTGGGAAGCTACATCAGGAAGACTGCTGTCAGCTCCATAGAGAATTCCCGAGCAGCATGGGATATAGAATGAGAACCTGCACCAAAAAAGAAAAAGGAATAAACAGAATGAGGGTTTCAGGCGAGGAAGTGGGGAATCTGATAGCAGCAAAGACTCTCGTTCCCTCCCATTGGAGTTCGGGGTTTTAATTTAACCGACAGGCAGCTTTGGAGATTAATTCAGCTCTTCACAGCATTTCAAATCCACGATGGCTTTTGCCAGAATGTTTTAATACAACATAAAAATTTTATCTTAAAATGAAATACAATAAGCATTCGTGCAAATTCCACCCCCAATTTCTATTATAAAAATAACTAATCACGTGTGCTGTTGACGATATACTTAATTGGAAACCTAGATTTAAAAACCTGAAAAAAAATCAATCTTCATCTCCAAATAGAAAAAAAAAATCAAAACGTGTAACTTAAGGCTTATGGCACATAGTTTAGTTGAGCGCATACAAGCAAGAGGGGAAGCAGACATGGAGGCGTCCCAAGCAAAGCTGCGTGAGAGAACACGCTCAGCGGGGCGGACGTTTGCACAAGTCTGGAGTGCACGTCCGAGCAGGCGGCGCGTGCACTGGTGCGCATGCGTCTAAAGGTGCTGGGTGCCTCCATGGCGGATGGACAAGCGGGGAGCTAAAGGAGGCCACTCCTAGCTCGCTTTAGACGTTCCACGTGGAAGACGAGCGTGGGGCGCGGTGGAGCGAGGCTGGGGCCTAATGGCTCCGCAGGCAAAGTACAGAGACTGCGTCAGCTCCGCTCCCTGAATGACTGACTGGTCTGGGCCCACCCCTTTTCCCAGCCTCGTCACTTCCTGTTTGCCTAGCACACGCTCCGAGGGCTCGTTTCGGGCCGGAAGGAGTCGAAAAGCTTTCCAGGCTCGATCGTCCGGGTGCAGCGCACCGCGCACGCTCGGCGGAGCTCCGGGAAGCGGCCGCCGACCCGGGAAGGGTTCGTCTCCACCCATACTCCCACGGTGGAGGCGGCGACTCCTAGGGTGGGGGAAAGGGGAGGGGTTGAGGGCGTGCACCGGAAGTGAACTCAGCGCAGGACTTGGCTCTGACTCCTTCCGTGTGTCGATTGCGCGCGCGCGCGCGCGCCGCGGGCGCCACCGCCGTCCACCCGCATGCCCCGCCCTGAATACAAGGAAGAGAGGAAAAAAAAAAGATTCCAAACAGCTAGACATTTTTATTACAAAATTGTCTGCTCCGGAACTTAACACTGCCATGTCTTAGGTGTGGTTTTTTGTTGTTGTTGTTGTTGCTCAACGTATTTTTTTCTGTTGAAAGCAGGAAAGTCTTTTTCCTCATTGACAGCATACGCTGCCTATAAAATGCGTTACTAGAATTTCACGTGTAGCTGTATTTTTGTGCAATGACTGATCTGTCCCTGCAGCAATTGCACAGTTATAAATATGCTTTTAGGTCTGGTGTGGCGAGTCAGACAGTAAAGGCGCTTGCTGCCAAGCCTAACAGCGAGTTCGAGCCAGCGACTCAGGGAGGAAGTTTTCGGACCGCCAGATGGGCTGTGACAATACCCCTCACGCAATTAATAACATAAATGTAATTTTAAAAATTGAACAAACATATGTTTTTAGATGTTCTAAAATGTGGCATGCCTGGGCTGGAGAGATGGTTCAGCGGTTCAAAGTACTTACTGCTCTTGCAGGCGACCCCCATCCGTCGGCTCACACTTGCTTTGAACAGTTCCAGAGGGATTGGACGGACGCCTCTGACTTCCGCAGGCACTCGCATACACGTGCATACCCAGACAACACACACATAATTAAAAGTAATAAAAATAAATCTTAAAACTGTACTATTGTTTTATTGTATATTTTCTTTGTATGCCTGTGTGTACAGTGCACCACATGTGTGCCTGGTGCCTAGAAAGGGCGTTAGATCTCCTGGAACTGGAGTTACAAACGGTTGAGTCGCCTCGTGGGTATTGAAAATCTAACCCGGGTCCTCTGCAAGAGCAACCAGTGCTCTTCTTAACTGTTCGGCCATCCTTCCAGCCTCTTAAAAGAAGATATTTTAAAAGTATATAATTGTGTAATATAAATACATATATGGTTTAGGCGTGGAAGGCTGAGGCAAGAGGATCTCAGTGAGTTCAAAGCCTGCCTGTTCTATATACTGCGCTCCAAACAGCCAATGCTACATAGTGAAATTTTGATTGAGATCACATATAATGGAAGGAAAAATTTGGAGGCATTGACATCTCTATAATACAGTTGTCTCAACCAAGAATATTGTCCACTTTCTAATTGTTCATATATTCTGGGTTTATTTATTTAGTTAGTTAGTTTTTTAAGACAGGGTTTCTCTGTAGGTTTGGATCCTGTCCTGGAACTTGCTCTGTAGAGCAGAGACTGGCCTTGAACTCACAGAGAGCTGTGTGCTGAGTGCCTCTGCCTCCCAAGCGCTGAGACTTAAAGGTGTGTGCCACAACCGCCCAGCATACTTTGGATTTTTATCGAAAATACTAGATTTAATCACACATATCTTATTCCAGTTAAATGCATGCCTGAATAGTTTAATCGATTGCATTTTTATTGTGTATGCTTGGTAGATAAGGAGTAATTTTGTATGTTTACCTTGAATTTTGTCGCCTTATTCTCTTACCTGTCCCGAGTTAGGTTTTCTGAGTGAATAACATATATCTTGTAAATAATGTTCTGTATTAGCCGGGCGATGGTGGCGCACGCCTTTAATCCCAGCACTCGGGAGGCAGAGGCAGGCGGATCTCTGTGAGTTCGAGACCAGCCTGGTCTACAGAGCTAGTTCCAGGTCAGGCTCCAAAGCCACAGAGAAACCCTGTCTCGAAAAACCAAAAAAAAATAATGTTCTGTATTTTCTATTACTGATATGTATCCCCATTTGCTAAGTGCTGGGTGAGAAATCTGCAGAACTGAAATGGGAAGTGGCGGTCAGGCTGGGGTCATGCTAACTAGGAGCATGGATTCAAATCCAGTGACATGTCATCCTCTGAATTTCATCCTAGCCACTTCATTAACCCACAGTTCTCACTCATTCCCTTTTGAGACAGTCTTGTTTTGTAACTCAGAGTAGCTTCAGATTTACAATTCTCCTGCCTCGGCCTCCTGAGTGCTTGAACTACCGATGTGAGAGACTATACTTGACTTTCTCTGCTTTTTTTGTTGGTGGTGGTGGTGGGTTTTTTTTTTTTCCAGTTTCACCGTGAAGCTCTGGCTGTCCTAGAACTTGCTTTGTAGACCAGGTTGGCCTCGAACTCATAGAGATCTGCCTGAGTCTCCTCTGCTTCCTGAGTACTGAGATTAAAGGCATGCGCTCCCACCCCACCACCCAGTGGCTTTCTTGTTTTTATGCAATATAAAAACTTGCCCTATTTGTGTGCTATGAGATCATACTAAACTCTGATGTTTCAGTAAGGTTGCCTTTTCAGTACAGGAGTAAGGAGTGGAAACTGGAGCCCTGGACATACCAGACAAGCGATCTACCACTGAGCTGTACCCTAGCCCCACTGTTTCATTAAATATGATGGTTCTGATAGTAAAATTCTACCAAACGCATCTCTAAGCCATTTCCCCCTCAATTTATAAAACATTCATATGGACACAAGAATAAAATAATTGCTGGATTTTACTTTTTAAATTTTAAAAATATTTATGTTTATGAGCAGGATGGTGGTGCACGCCTTTAATCCCAGCACTCTGGAGGCAGAGGCAGGAGGATTTCTGCATTTGAGGCTAGCCTGGTCTACAACTCGAGTTGTAGGACAGTCAGGGGCTGTTGAACAGAAACAACAAAAATATTGTGTTTATGTGTATATGTGTGAGTGTGTATGTATACCTGTGTGTGCAAGGGTACTTTCAAGAACCAGAAAGGGGCACAGGATCCCCTGAAGCTCCAGTCACAAGGCACTTGTGAGCTGTCTGATTTGGCTTCTGGGAACTGAACTCTGGTCCTCTGCAAGAGCAGCAAGTAGCTTAACTGCTGAGCCATTTCTCCAGCTCTTTTCATTCTTAAAAAAATGTATTTTAATTATGCATACATGTATGCATTTGTGTCCGCAAACCTGAGTTCAGGTGTCTGCAGACACCTCTCGCCACCCTGGTGCTGGAGCTCTCTACACACATGTATGCATTTGTGTCTGCAAACATGAATTCAGGTGTCCACAGACCCCTCACCACCCTGGTGCTGGAGCTCTACACAGTTGGGAGTCACCCAATGTGGGTGCTGCATACTGAACATGGGTCCTCTGCAGGTACAGCATGAACTCGTTAGCCACCTCTTTATCCCCTTTTGTTTTTTGAGACCATGTGTCATGTAGCCCAGGCTGGCTTGGAATATGCTACTTAGCCAAATGTGTTTATTAATCTTCATTGCCAACTTCACTAGACTTAGAATCACCATGGACACTCACCTCTGGGTGTGTCAATAAGCGTTATTTCCAGAAAGGTTTAGATAAGTAGGAAGGGCTGACCCTGAATATGAACAGCAGCATCTCCTGGGCTGTGTTCCAGGACTTAATAAAATGGAGAGAGCAAGTTGAACATCTGTCTGCTTCATGACTGTTACACAGTCGATCAGCTGCCTTCCCCCCACCCCGCCTTCACAGCCACCTTGATCCCCCAAACCGTGAGCCAAAACAAACCCCTCATTCCTTAAGCTGCTTTTTGCCAAGTATCCAGTAGTGAGAAAAGTAACAAATCCAGAAAATTGGTACTGCTAAGTAGGACTGTTGTGGTAAACCTACATACACGGTCTTGGGCTTGTGGAAATTATTTTCAGGGGGAATAAGAGTCTGGAACTATGGGCTAGAATGCTGGAAGCGGAGCTGAAGTGGCTGTTCTGGTGAGGACTTAGAAGACCACAATGCCGCGAGGAATGCGGAAGCGAAGGCCCACCTTGAGAGGTTTCAGAAGGGAACACGAACTCTAGAAGCCATTTTTTAAAATATATATATTCAGGTAAAGAAGCTGACTGCATTCTACCTCCATCCTGAGCATTTGAATTTGAGTCAGGCTGGATTAAAAATTAATGGTCTAGCCAGGCACATGCCTTTAATCCCAGCACACAGGAGGCAGGGACAGGTGGGTCTCTGTGAGTTCGAGGGCAGCCTGGTCTACAGAATGAGCTCCAGGAGAGCCGGGAATACACAGAGAAACCCTGTGAAGAGAAAAAAAAAAGATCTGTTTGGCAGAGGAAATGTCAAGACAAAATAATATTCAGGCTGTCATTTGTCACTGCTTTTGTTCAAGTCCACAGTAGGACAACAAAGGGAGTAAAATATGGAAAAACATTGTTTGGCAGGGGTGGGGAATTTAAATTTGTAAACAAGTCTGGTGTTGAAACTGCAGCTCTAATTGTGAAAGTAATTAGCACAGTTAAAGAGGAACCTCCTGTACTGCACTGGGCCAACATCCTAGCCAGCAAAGGCCCCACCTTGGGAATATACAAATTCATTGCGAGGAGGGAACCTAACCTAAATAGAAAACAGGGATTCCCTGCTCTAAAACCACCACCTAGGTGGTGAGGCCACTACAAGTTTTGGTTTAAGGAGGCCAGGGTATTACTTGATCTGACTAAATCTAGAACTGGCAGCTTTGCCCACGTGGCCCTGGTTTTATGGGCATGCAAGATCCAAAAGCACTAAGGCATATAGGGTGGTACCATAAAATCTGCCAAGATTCAATGAGGCCAAGAAATGTGTGACAGGGTAGGATTGCTTCTGAGGAGGGAGAGGTTCTTGTGTGGCGGCGCTCTGGAGGTGAAGCCCAAACTGCTGTGGAGATCACAGAATAGTGAAGCTATCAGGATAGTGAGGTACCCAGGCCGTGTAAGCGTGATGTAGCGCTGGCCCGAGAGGCTGTGTACTGGCAGGCAATAGATTTCTGAAGCCCTGATTTCATCATGATCCTCAGATGCCTGCCAAGGACCTGCAGATCTGGTGTTTGTTCTGGGTTTTGGCCTTACTCTGCCTAGACCTTTTGTTCCTATGCACCCATCCCTCCCTGTGCTAATGGGAATATTTACCTTGTCACAAAATAATTTGTATTTTGACATTGCTTTAGGTCCCAGAAAAGACCACTTAAAGACTATGGAGACTTTTAGAGATGGACTGATGCATTTTGTAGATATGAAAATGGGACTTTTTAATATTTATTATGTATACAATATTATGTCTGTGTGTATGCCTGCAGGCCAGAAAAGGGCACCAGACCTCATTACAGATGGTTGTGAGCCACCATGTGGTTGCCAGAAATTGAACTCAGGACCTTTGGAAGAGCAGGCAATGCTCTTAACCACTGAGCCATCTCTCCAGCCCTGAAAATGGGACTTTAGGGTACAATGTTATGATTTAAAGTGATGTAGTTGACAAAGGGTGGAGCTATGAAGACTAATCTTACAACTTGACTGAATAATTTATAATCACGAAGGAAACACATCTCTTTGGGGGTTGTATATGAGCATGTTTCCAGAAAGCTTTAAGCAGGGAAGACCCACTCTGAATATGAGTGGTACAATCCCATGGCTGGGTTCATCGACTGAATAAAAGAAAGCAAAAGTGGCTGGAGAGATGGCTGGCTCAGCAGTTAAAAGTGTTTACTGCTCTTACTAAAGGTCCCAGACAACAGCTCACAACTCTGCTCCAGGGGATGACACCCTATTTTGACGTTGGTGGGCTCCTACACATGTGGTGCACACATATGTACTCAGGCACTAAAATAGACTAAGTTTTAACGCGGACCTTATACCAACATGAAAATACTCAATTCATTTTGTGTTTGTCGTGCTGGAGCTTGAGCCAGGGCCTCATATACACTAGGCTGGCACTCTCTATACCCCCAAACCATTTCCCACAGAATTTGTCCATGTTTTCATAGCAGAAATTAGTAATAATAAACAAAGTAATGGGTTTCATCATGATGTTTTCTAGCAAAATATATACTTAGCTTGTCAAGACTTTTTGCAGAAGCTTTTTGTCTTTTTTAAAAACATAGGTATTTTGCCTGTATGGCCTAGAGTTCAGCCCTCCAGCCTCAATTTTCTTCCGAGTGTTATAGCATTAGGGGCCTGTGCCACTATGCTTGGTTGAGCATCAATCTGAAGTATA
>NW_004949229.1:492211-497786 GCF_000317375.1 Microtus ochrogaster | reverse complement strand
ACAAAACACAAAAAACCTTCCGCAGCAATTCTCATGTCAGCTAGAGCTGGAAATCACTGCTCTTGGAGTATCTAATTAAGCAAAAACATGTTTAATTTAAAAGTACAGCACAGGAAAATTGCAGGCACATGGGGGATAGATTTAGAACCAATACACTCTGCTTTTGACATTTTTTCTCTCTTCCAAGGCTCAAAGATTACTAATAGCACAATTTACACCATAATCCTACCAACTAAGGAAAAGTACCACGGCGAGGGGCAGTAGAATGCTTGTTCATCATGCAGGAGACCGCTCCATCCCTAGCTTACTAAAACAAAGACCCCAGAAAACACAACCTGGACAGAACTTTGTCAACTATCATCCATTGTTATAATACTATTTGCAAGTGAGGGAAGACTGAGATTTTAGGCATAAGAAAGACACAGTCTCAGGGCACTGGAAGAGGGCAAGAACTTCTGATGCTGGAGTCCTATGGTCCCATCCAGGAAAAGGAGAAGAGGAAAGGTCTGCCCGTGGCAAGGGAGTGAGCACTCAATTTCTAAGAGCCTTGCTCATTTGAGCTCATTGGTCTTCTTTTCCCTTCAAATTTCAGATAACAGAACATCAAATAGGAGGACAACTGTCCCTTACTATGGAGCCCCTCATAGAGGAATCAGGAAAAAAAAGAGACCATTTTCACTTTGATAGGTTCATGATAGGTGTGCTATAGCAAAGGCTGGTTGTGGTGAAGTTTCACTTCAAATTGCACTGACTGATTTTAGACATGTTTTTGGAATGCTTAACTTCTGCTAAAATGTAGATTTAATCCAATATAGTATATAGTATACCACTTTTCACATTTACTTGTGGGCCCTATTTTCATCACCAAAATATGAGAATAGTCTTACAGCTACTACCAAGGTAATGAGCTATGAAAGTAATTCGCTAGTATTGCTTTGAAAATATACCCTAGGCTAGTAAAAGAAATTCGAACTCCATCCCAAGGCATCGTTTAAATTGGACTCCTCAGTCATCATCTACAGTCGGCTTAATGGTCACTCCTCTTCTTATCTGACCCCAACCAATTAAACTGCAAAATAAAAATAGAAGAAATTATGAGTTGTGTACTACCACACTGGTATCACCACAATCATCCGACAGGTTGCTTTACTTGCCCACCTTCCAAACTCAGACGTGTTCCCAAAGCTGCTTCTTTATAAAGAATGCCCATACTATTTTCTCAGGTTCTAAACAAAACCTGCTGTCATAAATATACTAGTAAGTTGGGTGTGGTAATAAATTCAAGCATTTGGGAGACAGGAAAATTAGTTCTCAGCTATATAGTAAGTTCGAGGTTAACCCAGGTGAGAGGCTCTCCCAACTTAAACAAAAATTGCCGGCTGTAGTGGCACAATGCCAGCAGAGGAAGGCAGATGCGTGTTCAAGGACAGCCTGATCTAAAAGCGAGACCCTGTCTCAAAGAGAAACAAAACCTAAGGGCTGGAGAGATGGCTCAATGAATGGTTAAGAGCACTCACTGCTCTTGCAGAGGGCCTGGGTTCAGCTCCTAGTAGCCATATGGTGGCTCACAATCACACAGATCTCAACTTCCTCGGGCACCAGGCACACATGTGGTGCACATACATACATTCAGGCAAACACATAAAATTTAAAACAAAAAACTACTCCCCAGAAAGGATATATTTGTTTTACTGCTCTAGTCAAAAGAAAAAAAAGAATCCACCTACCTGTTCAGATGGTACACTCAAATTACACCTCTAATACATTATGTGTTTGTATGTAAACGTGCATGAGTGTGTCTGTCTGTCTCTATATGTGTTTGGTTGTTTTGAAAAGGAGTTTCACTATGTAGTTCTGGATGTACAAAGTTGCTTTGTAAATTAGGCTGCTCTTGAACTCAGAGGTCCACCTACCTCTGTTTCCGGTGCTGGGGATTAAAGGCCTGTGCCACTACATCCAGCTCAAATTTGAAAACAAATCAAACCCACTTCTCTATACTTGTCTTTGGGAAATGCTTTCTTTTCACTGACTGCCTCAGTAGATCAATGGGCTTTAAATAACATCATCTGGGAAAATAAAGAGAACCACAGGAACACAGTCTATAAGCAGACTGCTCCCCACCGCAGGGCCGTTGATAGCTCTGGTGATGCACGCCTTTAATCTCAGCACTCAGGAAGCAAAGGCAGATGGATCACTTTGAGTTCCAGAGCAGCCAGGGCTACACAAGGGGTAGTGGTGGTGGTAGAGATAACAAAACAATTAACTTTTGCTAAATTGCAGTTACAATTCAAATCAATTTTAGAGAGCATGCAATGAGAGACAGTCATCTGCACAGTACCAAAGAAGGACTGACAAAGGAAATAAGCAGGAAAGAACAGAGCCAAGGCACAGCACAATAATTATGAAGAAAACCAGGCTGTGGGATAGTCTAATTTAGACGGTATATTTTTGACAAAACAACAGAAAAGGCTAAATGGGCCAAAACTGGCTTCTAGAAAGATCCCAAATATCCACAAGCAGTGACGAGATATTAGAAATTCTTTAGCACAGCACTATAACAGTGTTTAGAGGATCCCTTCTGCCTGAGCCCTTAAATAACAACAGATGAAGGAAAGCAGGACTTTGTGTCAAATTACTTGTTTCAAGGCAGGGTTGGTTGCCCTGGCTGTCCTGGGACTCACTTTGTAGACCAGGCTGATCACATAAATCCACCTGCCTCTGTCTCCTAAGTTCTGGGACTAAAGGCATGCACCACCACTGGCTGCCATGTGTGAAACTCTTAAAAAAAACTAATTTAAAAAAAGTAAAGTCTTAATCCCAGCACTAGGGAGGCAGAGGCAGGCGGATCTCTGTGAGTTCGAGACCAGCCTGGTCTACAGAGCTAGTTCCAGGACAGGCTCCAAAGCCACAGAGAAACCCTGTCTCGAAAAACCAAAAAAAAAAAAAAAAAAAAAAAAGCAAAGTCCAGGGCTGATAAAAGATGGCTCAGCAGATAAATGTACTCATCACAAAGCCTGACTACCTGAGTTTGATCCCCAGAACCCATAGTGGAACAAGAAGTTGTTCTCTGACCTCCATATGTATACTGCGGCACATGTGTACTTCGATTTATACACACATTAAAAAGAAGACCATTTAAAAAGGGTGCTTGCTGCAAAGTCAGACGACCTGAATTCAATCCCCAGAACCCACATGGCAGCAGAACCAACTCTACAAGTTGTTCTGACTGATTCTTTCTCTCACACACTAAATGGAGGGAATATTATAACTCATTATTTTTTTTTGTATAGGTTACACCTAAAACAAAGGGAAGCCAATTGAAGTATTTGTACTAATATAAAGGAATACAAATCAAGGCTATATATAATACAGCTTCTAAAACCATTCAAACAAAAAAGTGAGAGCTGAAGCCACACTGTTGTATTCAAGAAGCATGTGTGTGTGTCTCACCAAAATCTTAAACTGTTTAGACAAAGGTAAACAAACTTACCGCCAATGTTTCTCAACTCTTCGGCTAAGAGCAATTTTTTCTCCTACTTCTGTGCACACAGGATTAGTCAAAACAATCTTGCCCAAATCAGCCTTGACAGCACTAACTCTTCCTCCTGTTGACAGGGATCCTATATTGACCATAAGCACTTCATTCTTAGACAGCTTTTGGACCTAGGAAAGTAAAGAAAGGGAAAAACAAATAAGGAAATGGTCTCTGAAGAGTGTGAAGACTTTTAATCCCAGCAGACAGAGCTCTGGGAGTCTGAGGCCAGCCTGCTTTATAAAGCAAGTTCCAGGACAGCAGGGGCTATGTTGAGAGACCCTGCCTCAAAAACATACCAAAACAAATAGGAGCTGGGCAGTGGTGGCACACACCTTTGATCCCAGCACTCAGAAGGCAGAGGCAGGTGGCTCTCTGTGAGTTTGAGGCCAGCCTGGTCTACAGAACACATTTCAGTACAGCTAGGACTCCAGAGAAACCCTACCTTGAAAAAACAAAAACAAGACAAACAAATAAAACCCAAACCAACAGTTTTTGTTTCAGTAGGGATTTTTAAAAAAAAACAACACAAGATTGATTGCATGAGAGCTGTTTTTCATTTTTTTTCAGGAAGTTAATTTACTTATAAATTAACTACACATTAGCTATAGGGGCTGGAGAAATGGCTCAGTGGTTAAGAGCAGTGTCTGCTCTTCCAGAGGTCCTGAGTTCAATTCCCGGCAACCACATGGTGGCTCACATTAGCTATAAAAGACAAAAACTCAAAACTGAGTTCAGCATTGTTGTTGGTGTCTTTCTGAAAACGAATCACACCAAGCACTTACCTTTGCTGCTTTCTTGTCTCCTTCAGTTCGTACACCCAGGAGACGTCTCAGCAGGAAATAGGAAATTTCCAGTTCTGTGAATATTTCAGGTAAAGCTCCAACTGCACCAAGCACTTGTCCCACCATCCTGTCAGCTCTGCACAAAGTGGGGTCGATCTTTGTTCCAACTCCTAATATAAAGCAAGAGTATTTGGCCTTATTTCTTACCTGAAACACCTCTGGAGTGATTTGTTTGAAAGACTAGTTAAACAAGCATAAATCGATACCCCTTTACACATACTTCCATATTCACACACATAAATTAAGCTTCACAAAATTCCTGCTTTATTTCTATTTCATTCATTCATTGGTTTCTCTATGTAACAGCTCTGGCTGTCCTGGAACTGGCTTTGTAGACCAGGCTAGGCTCAAGTTCAGAGACTCGCTCGCTTTTGTCTCCTGAGTACTGGGATTAAAGGTGTGTGCCACCACGGCAGAGCTATTTTTAAGTTATGTGTATATGTATACTATCTGTGTGTGGATCCGTGCCCGTAAATGTGGTGCCAGAAGAGGGCACTGACTCTCCTGGAGCTGAGTTCCAGGTGGTTCTGAGCAGCTCTGCCTGAGCAGCGGGCATTCCTCACCACTGAGCCACATCTCCAGTCTTTAGTCCAAGGGTAAATTATGGACTCTCATTCAATCTTGCCCTTTTCTCAGTAATCAAAAAGTTTTAAGAAATTTAAAAACCCTTAAATCAATCCAGCACCTCCTGCATGGTAGAGGTTCTCTTATTTGATGTACCACCACCTTGATCTTTCCCTTTTTTTTGAAACAAGGTCTTACTTGAGAAAGGTCTTATATCTCGAGTCTGGTTATGCTGTCCACACTGGTCTCAACTTTCTGTGCTAATGGCAATCCTCCTGCTTCTGACTCCCAAGTATGTGGGACCACAGGTGCTCACTACCACACTTACTAGAAGTTATTTTCTTTCATCGCCACCACAGTATAATTAACATTTTTTGAGTAACTTTACACTTGTGAAACACACATAAAAGCAACCACTATAACCAAGTGTTTCACCAAACAGTAAACCAGGCACTCACTCTAGTGCAAACCTGTAGTAGTCTCAGCTACTTGAGGACCATTTGAATAAAGAAATTTGCCGGGCAATGGTGGCGCACGCCTTTAATCCCAGCACTCGGGAGGCAGAGGCAGGCGGATCACTGTGAGTTCAAGACCAGCCTGGTCTACAGAGCTAGTTCCAGGACAGGCTCCAAAG
>NW_004949229.1:482859-490359 GCF_000317375.1 Microtus ochrogaster | reverse complement strand
CTTGATAGCTACTGCAAAACCCTGTCTCAAAAAAAAAATTACCTTTTGGTTTATTTGAGCCTGGTCTCTCTGTAGCCCTGGCTGTCCTGGAACTCATACAAATGTTTGGTGTGCATCACTACACTCAGCTTTTCTTTTCCCCAGTGGAAAAAACTGATATAGAGGAGACAGATGGCTCAACAGTTAATAAGCACTTGGTGCTCTTGAAGAGGATCAGAGTTCAGTTCCCAGCAGCCACATGTTAGCTCACAGCCATTTCTAACTCCAGTTTCAGGGGACCAACACCCTCTTCTGGCCTCCATGGACACATGCATATTAGGAGACAAAATACCCATAAGTATAAAATAAATAAATCCAAAAAGTTTTAAAAATCAGATCAACTTAACTGTTGCAATTTACTAAGTAAACCTGTTGTCATATAAAACACGCTCCACCTTCACTAGAGAACTCTAAGTTTAGAGGTCAGACAGCTTCCGAAGACAAAAACAAATCCGTATCCAATACCTGACAACATGAAGAAACATTTTTTAACTGGGTGTAGTGGTGCAGACCTTCAGTTCCAGCACTCTGGGAGGCAGAGGCAAGGGAATCTCTAAGTTCGAGGCCAGCATGCTTAAGACAAGTGCGGGCTGATGAGCTGGCCCAGAGGGGTAAAGGTGCTTACCATCATGCCTGAAATCCATCCCAAGGAGCCACTAGACAGAAGGAGTCAAGCCCTGAAAAGCTGACTTGCTTCCACCTGGGTACTGTAGCACTCGTATATTCACACACATAACAAACAAATACACAGCGCGACAATTCCAAGCCAGTGTACCTTTAAGACTCCTTTCAGAATACTACCACCAGCTACACCTCCCTTAAGGTCATCAACTTCACAGCCAGGTTTGTTGACATCAAATGACCTGATAACTAGAAAAAAAAAATTGAACACAATTAAATCCATTTCTCTTTATTTTAGATTCAAAAGACACATTCTTTTAAAACTCAACTTTTCTTTAAAAAAAATCTAGTATTATTGCTTTAATGCTTACTGAAGCCTTACTTGTGAGAGTAAAAAAAATGGAAATAGCCTGAAAGTACATTAAGAGCAAAAGTATTTATGTAATGAGCACAAAAGTCTTTTCTTTCTTTTTGGTGAGGGTCATCATCTCCTATGTCTCATAACTATTTACACAGCGTTTACAACAAATTAGCTATTATGACTTAAGGCATATATAAGGACTGGGAGTGTAGATCAGTGGTAAGCCCTTGCCTTGTAGCAGCATCAAAAAAGTCAATCAAAGAGAAACCCTGTCTTGAAAAACAAAAAAAAACAAAAAAACAAAACAAAACAAAACAAAAGTCAATCAAGTGCACAGGAGACTATACATAGACACTCGCAGTACGCCACTTATCTTGTGCTTCTGAGAGGGTGTCTGACTTTGTAGCCCTGGCTGTCCTGGAACTCACTCTAAAGACCAGGCTAGCCTTGAACTCAGAGATCCATTTGCCTCTGCCTCCCAAGAGCTGGGATTACAAGTGCACCACCATGCTTGGATTTTTATATATAGGATTTCTGTATTATATGACTTCTATCATACAAAATAACTTTTAAAAAATTATAAAAAGCAATTCTAAGACTACTATTCTTAGGTCACCCAAGAGAACGTTCCCCAATAATCACACAAACAGCTCCAAATGAAGGCCTGGAAGGGCCCAAATACCTGCTTTAAAAGTGTTCCTACATCTTTGAGCATTAACCACAGGCCAGTGAAATTGAACTTAGTGGTTTTTCAGTAATGGTATAATGACATCATTTGTATGGAACTGTAATGCCCCAACATGATGTACTTCCCTAGAAACTACTGTATTATTCCATGTTGGCTACTTAAAATACCATATATAAAAGCACAAAGAATTTCTTTTGTACTCAAGGCTCTGTCACCCAGCAATATAAGACATTATTTCAAATAGGTTTTATGGATTTATCACCTCTGCAGAAAGAGAAAGTATTAATAAACAGCCTTGAAGGAGAAGCACTAATGTCGAAGAGTTCAGTTAAATGTGACTCCTGTCACTTACCAATGAGACGGGGCTCTGAAGTAAAGTCTCTTGGGGGCACCGGTATTTTCTTCACTATGTACTCACAGACAACTTCAATATTGTATTTCAGCTGAGCAGAGATTGGAATAATTGGCGCTCCTTCTGCCACTGTTCCTACATTAACAAATTTCAGAAAGAACAAAATCCTTGGGTCTTACAAAACTTGGTCTATACAGCTGCTGGACAAAGTAATTAGAGCTAACAGAGGAATAAGCATTCCCACACAAATGCCAGTCAGCAAGTAGAAAGTAGTCTATAATAGAAATATAACAATATTTATCTTTAACTCCCCAAAATGAATTCATTGTCCTCTAAGGGGACAACTGCTAAAATTCTATCAATGGGTATATTTAACAGAGGCAAATGCTATGTTTAAAGGAATAAAATATGAACACTTCGGGGAAGGAGCTCTTTACAAGCTCAGAGAATTCTAACATGCAATTAACCTTTCCATAAATGCCAAGAGTAAATTACAGACTCCTTGCTGATCAAAGACTGCCTGGCATATATCACATTTTAAAAAATTAATCATATGTCAGACAAACTGGTCAAAGAAATAGACCAAAATAATTAGATTTTAATCAAAATGAATTATTTTTTTATGCTGAAATTAAGTTCCCAACATGAAAAGGCTAAAATAATTAAATGTCAACAGTAATATGCATCATGTCTTCTCTGAAAGTGAAACACGCCATGGTATTAGAGAAAGGAACCCTGCAAAAAGAGGCAGGGTCTCTCTATGCAGTCCTCGCTGGCCTGGAACCAGCTATACACACCAACAAGCTGCCCTTGAACTCAGAAGTCTGTGCACACCTGTGCCTCTAGGGTCCTGGGATTAAAGGCATGTGCCATGAGGCCCAGAAGAAAGATTGTTTTTGAAATGTTTTTATTCATTTGTCACTAAGGATTGGGAGGCAATGATGTGAACTCAGTACCCTGTGTATGCCAGATAGGCCCTCTACCATTGAGCGCTACTCTAAATCCTTGGGATTTAAAAAACTTAATCTGGTAGCACTTCCCAACTTCAGTTTTAATTTTGTACATTAAATTCAGAAATAGATATTTATAGTCTTATCAGGACACTGTATCAAATCACTAGCTAGTAGCAGGTAGAAAAAAAGAGAACATTTATGATACCTAAATTGACTTTGTTTTAGATGATGTACTATATTACCTTTCAAAGTGATCCTCTGATTTAAGTTATTATAGCTTCTTACCTTGTACAAATGCAAGAATCTGCTCATATTGTTCCTTAGCCTGACTTTCTTTTACCAGATCAATTTTATTCTGTAAGATCAAAATATGCTTGAGTTTCATGATTTCTATGGCAGCCAGGTGTTCAGAAGTCTGAGGCTGAGGGCATGATTCATTACCAGCTAGTTGACAGAGGATAAAAAAAGATACATAAGATTAACTAGAAATATCTAGACCATGCAATTTCAAAAATAGAAGATTGTTGGTTGTGAGGAGCTGGAGGGAGTGCAATCGGGCAATGACTTCTTAACAGGCATCACTTTTGTGGTGATGAAATTCTGAATGTACTTCCATTCACTGAGTTGTCCCCTTTAAGTAAGCTTTATATTATGCACAAATTCTACCAACTTTGCTTTCACCCTTTATCTGCGCTTACTACAGCCTCCCATTCTTGGTTCTAAGCAAGAAGTTTCCAATGAACAAATCTGGCTTCAAGAGCTCTTTTGTTCAGGCCTTCTAGCTCAGTCTAGTCTAGGTATGTTCTGGCACAGTCAAGCTCCTAGGAGGCTCAACCTCCTGAGATTAAGGTTATTCTTTAACCAAGAAGAGCACTGTGAAGACAAGCAACAGTGCATACCATAGGCAAGATTTGCTCACCATGCTAGCCATCACCTTGCCCAGCCTGTTCATGTGTCCTGTACTATAATCCTCTCGCATGCCTAAAAGCACCATATCCATACCTATCAAATCTCTTATTAGCTCACATAAGGAGGCACAACTAACTTTGGAAACAGCCATGTTGTACTACATCACGGCAATTACTGTGAATAACAATCACACCTCTACATGAAGGGACAACACACAACATACATATATGCCTTTTTGGATATTGTCCAACTTCTCAGAAGCCATAACCCCAGGATTCTTTTGCTGAGTATTTTGGCTGTAGAAGGAAATGTCATTCTGGATGACACATTCCTAGTAATGCCTCACTTAGGTAATGGACATAGCCTCCAAAGGATTTAGTTCTTCCTCACATAGTCTACCCAAATTAGTTCTTTATTGGTTTGTCCAGATCAGTTCTGATGATTTTACCTATCAACAGAAGAGCTGCATCCATCACTGCTGCGCCGTTCAACATTGTAGCCATCAAAATATCATGGCCAGGACAGTCAACAAAGGAAACATGCCTAACAGTTGAGAAACAACAATCAGCCTTAAAACCAATCAAAACTAAAAGCAAGGCCAGGTGGTGGTGGCGCACACCTTTACTCCCAGCTCACAACTGTCTGGAACACAGTGAATCCGGCACCTTCCCACAGAGACACATGCAGCAAAACACCAACGCACACACACAAATTAAATAAATAAATAAAAATGCCAGGTGTTGGTGGCACACACCTTTAATTCCCGCACTAGGGAGACAGAAGTAAGAGGATCTTTGTGAGTTCGAGGCCAATTTGGTCTACAGAGGAAGTTCCAGGGCTGGTTCCATAACTACTGGGAAACCCTGTCTCACAAACAACAACAAAAACCACCACCACCACCAGCAATATCAAAATGATCACATTAAAGTATTTATCCTGATTATTGAGATTTCTTGACTTCTCCTCCATCTTAAATTTTGGGCCTGGGATGAAGATATGACTCTACCCCAATCTAAAATGGTCTTATGGACTTGCAATCCCCAAAGACATTAGTAACCAGATACCAGCACCCTCTGGTAAAGGACCAACATGTGTGATCATATTCAGAAAACTGTTGGGAAGCTCAGTGGTGGTGGTGCATGCCTTTAATCCCAGCACTAGGGAGGCAGAGGCAGGCGGATCTCTGTGAGTTCGAGACCAGCCTGGTCTATAAAGAGAGGTCCAGGACAGGCTCTAAAAAGCTACAGAGAAACCCTGTCTCGAAAAACCAAAAAAGAAAGAAAAAAAATTGTTTGGAAACGAGTCTATTTATTTTAATCTAGCAAACAAATGACACTGTTGGAATTCAGTAAGCTGTATTTTCTCTCCCTTTTTTGCTTATGCAATACTTGCCTTAAAAAAAAAGAATTAAAAAAATTATTTTTATTTTACGTGAGTAAGTTTTATTTCTGGTACCCTCAGAGGCCAGGAGAGGGTGTGGGATTTCCTGGAAGAGGTGTTGGAGATGGCTGTGAGCCACCAAGTAGATGCTGGGAATTGAACCTGGGTCCTCTGCAAGAGCAGCCAGTGCATTCAACAGCTGAACCCTCTCCAGCTCCCTCATGCAACTTTTCAGTTTGTAGAACTTTTTTCTAAGTATTTAAAATTAATTGAAAAGAATATTTCAATTGTCATCATTACATAAAATAACATGAAATAATAGAAAAACAATGAAACCATTCTGCAATTAAGTTTATAAAAGCATAAAACGGAGATTTAAAAAGCATAAAGTACCTTTTAACATAAAAGTTACCTGACTAATTTGAAGTTCCCTTTGGTCCCAGGAATGTCTGTGGGAAACTCATCCGGTGTACTACTGCCACATGACCTGTAACATTCTGGTCTAGGACAACTTGGGTCATCAAGTTTATAAATCTAAAAGTTTCAATGAAAAAGAGAAAAGAAAACTGGATTTGTTACCTATGCAACAACCAAAGTTAAATGGTTTCTAATTTCATGGTCCATAGATCACCTTGGCATTGGCATATCCAAGCTTGATGGTAATGTTTCTTTCTAGTTCATTTTTGAATCTGACGGTGTGCACTCCAGAAATAGCCTTTACTACAGTGGACTTCCCATGAGCTACATGGCCAATTGTACCTATTGACAAAGCACAACAAAATTACCTTCTGCACGCAAGTACAAACATTTCTTCAAATAGCACTGAGTAGAAAACAAAACAAACAAACAAAAAAACCTGGCTAGGCGGTGGGGGCACATACCTTTAATCCCAGCACTCAGGAGGCAGAGGCAGGCGGATCTCTGTGGGTTTGAGGCCAGCCTGGTCTACAAAGTTAGTTCCAGGACAGCTAGGCTAACAACGAGAAACCCTGTCTTGGGGGGAGGGAGGAAGGAAACCAGAAAACTAAAAAAACGGTAACCATAGATATCAAGGTAAAACCAACAGTGATAGAGCTAGTGACATGGCTCAGCAGGTAAAAGCACTTGTCACAAAAGCCCCAAGGCCTGAGTCACCAGAATGGAGAGAAGCAGCTCCTGAAAGTTCTCCTGACTTCCACACATGTGCATGGGGGCTGGGCGATGGTGGCGCACGCCTTTAATCCCAGCACTCGGGAGGCAGAGGCAGGCGGATCTCTGTGAGTTCGAGACCAGCCTGGTCTACAGGCACATGCCTTTAATCCCAGCACTCGGGAGGCAGAGGCAGGCGGATCTCTGTGAGTTCGAGACCAGCCTGGTCTACAGAGCTAGTTCCAGGACGGGCTCCAAAAAGCCACAGAGAAACCCTGTCTCGAAAAAACAAAAACAAAACCACAATGGAAATAAAACTGTTTAAAGAGAATTCAATTTTTCCCTATCTGCTCTTTCCTATTATAAATTTCTTCTCAGACTAATTTTAGTATATGTACTTGAGAGGAGGAAACAGGGTGGACAGTTTGAGGCTAGCCTGAACAATGTAGGAAGACCCTGCTATAAAACTTGAAGGAAGAAAAATACTCAAAATCTTGCTTATCAAGAGCCAGGGGCATGGTGGATCTCTGAATTCAAGGCCTGCCTGGTCTACAGAGAGTTCCAAGACAGCCAGGGCTATAAAGAGAAACCCTGTCTCAAAAAACAAAACAAAAAATCTTATCTATCAAGAAACATTGAAGCATACCCAGTTAATATGACAAACTCCTGCACAACAAAAAAGAACACACTCATAATCATAGTAATTCAGAAGTCTGAGGCAAGGGGATTGCCTTGAGTTAGAGGTCAGCTTGGGCTATACAGTGACTACCAAGCTAGCCAGGGTTGCATAGCAAGTGTTAATCCCAATGGTGAGAATTAGACCACTACCACACTTGAGCCAAATTCGAAGCAAGCTTGCCTCTTATTGGGGTGCATCCAAGAGCTGGCCAGCAACTGCTCCAAAGTTGGTTAGAGAGCAGCCCTGCCAGGCAGTGGTGGCACATACCTTTAATCCCAGCACTTGGGAGACAGAAGCAGGTGGATCTGAGTTTGAAGTCAGCCTAGTCTACAAGAGCTAGTTCCAGGACAGCAAGGACTGTTACACAGAGAAAACCTGTCTCAAAAAAAA
>NW_004949229.1:477569-482759 GCF_000317375.1 Microtus ochrogaster | reverse complement strand
GAGCAGTTTTACAAAAGGGAGATAATGGGGCAGTAAGGAAATACAAATAAATAAATAAATAAATAAATAAATAAATAAATTTAAAAAACCATGTGGTCACCCACCATGAGATTAGGAGGGGTCAAGGAGGGTCTGGATGGGTCAGGGTATTCTCAAAATAAATCAAGGCCATGGGTTGGGGAAGGTTAGGTTCTAGGAAACAGAGCTACAAAACTCTCACAGTGAACAGAAAGTTATTTTTAAAAACACATAATGGCTCCTGCCTTTAAAAGAGTCAGGCAGGTTCCTCACAAGTCTGACTCCAAAATAAAAAAAAAAAAAAAGGAAAAAAACAGACCACACCACATTTATACTCAAGCAATATACCTCAACAGTTCTAGGTGCCAATTAGGAGGGGGGGGAAATTCTACTTAATTATAGCCTATATATCAAATAAAACTTCTATAAACTGTCCTTGTATGACAACGCATTTTCACTTCAAACTTGTACTACCGTATGATTACACACTGCTGAGTACTAGTTTACTGTCGTAAACTTTTCATACATATATCTCCAAAAAAAAAAAAAATGAAGTAATCCTTTGTTCAGAAGGGGTCCACAGCTTTCTTTGCGTTACTGTCCTACTCAGGCCAACCTCCAAGGAAATGCCCACATTCTTCAAGTAACTGCACAAAAGAAGACATTAAAATTACTTTTAAGTCAAGTGTCCAAGCTATCTTACCAATATTAATTGTAGCTTGTCTGCTGATAACTTCATGTGAAAGTGGTGTCAACTTGGTGACGTCCTGCGAGGGAATAGTTCAAAACACAAAATCAATATAAACCAGAAAATCTTCCTTGACTTGATAGTCCCCAGACCCAACTCTGTCCTGTATAAGCAGCACTTTTCTCCCACTGAAGTGCTTTGTCCCTTAATGGCTGAGATTGGGAACCCTAGGAGCCCTTCACTGTCGCAAGACAACACCGTTCATTAAGAGAGGTCTGGAGATAAGAGGCCATCTAATCCTGGAGCCTCAGCAAGCCCTCAAGGGTCCAGCATAGTGGGCAATGTAATCCGGTTTCCAACTCTTTACAGACTTAATGACAATCTCGTGTAGGCCTCCAGCTTGATAGGTAGCCAAAAATAATCTTTAACTTCTGATCTTCCTATTGGAATCTCTTAAGTACTAGGAATTACTAGCGAGAGTTTATGCACTTCTGGGAATGGAACTCCGGGAGTGGCGCCTAAGTATGAACTCTACACAGGGAGATGCAACCCCATACTCCTTAATTATATTTATCATCAAAGCTTAGCCACACACTCTAGGAGCTCCAAGTCTCACAATCGTTCACCAGTTTGGGGACTAGGCAAGGTACTGGCGGCGGAAATGGCACGCCTTAGCCTGAGAGGGTCCAGCCTTAGGATGGCTCCTCTCTCCCGCGCTCCAGACACCAGGGCGGTGTCTCATCGCCACGCCCTCCGAGAGTCCATGCCCTCCCCAGAGCTCAGGGTTCATTCCCGCCGCAAATCGAGAACTCACCAATGTGGCGAGATCCTGTCGGGAAAGATGTGGCTGCCCGAGAGTCACTCCAACCTCACCCCCAGCCATCTTGCTCAGAGAGGAAGGAAACTGTTCGGCAGCAGCCTGATTTAACGCAGGTCCCCTTGGGCGGAGCGAAGAAGGAGCGGCCGGAAGGTGGACTACGGCCCAGACCTGGTAAAAAAGATGGCAAATGCAGCACTGATCTCACTGCTTGGACTTTTCTGTTTGAATTTGCACAGGAACTACCCGCACCCTTACTCACAAACACGATACAATGTTTTGGAATGTTTTCCTTGCAGTCCTGTTAGATTTTTTTGTGCAGGCAAAACTGAGGACAGCTCCAGGTTAGCGCACCTCCTGCTCCCCCCCCCCCTCCTTGAGGGGAGGGTTATTAATGCGACACAGCGCGCTGGACAGAGAAGCCATTTCCGTTTCCTTTTGGTGCCGGGCGGAAGAATTTCGCGGCATCTGGGCTTCTCGCCTGTGCTGTAAAGTCAGAAAGTGGAAATTTCTCTCTTATTTTATTTCATTAATTTATTTAATCGGGTTTTTCCTATTTCTGTAACCTAATAAAGCAATATCAGCTCGGAATCCTCTTCCGCCTTTCTGGGGCTCTGGGTCCAGAGGATGACACCGCGTGCTGAGCTCGCCACGCTCAAGCCTCGCGGTCCCTAGGAAGCTCGGACAGAGCGCCCTCGCGCGGAGGCCTGGGGCTCAGGGGCGTACCGTTGTAGAGGAAAAGTCCCTCCCTTGTTCCTTGGGAGAAGTTTCTAGGGATGGTGAGGTGATGTTAGTCTCATCCGCATAAATTTAGCTTCTGGAAGGAAGCCAGCTGTCAAAAGAGCGTCCGCACCTTTTTTTTTTTTAAGCTGAACCTAGGAAACCCTCTTTTTTTGCATCTGTATTTAAAATTTTAAATATCTTCAAGATCTTACTTTCATCGTCTGTTTAAAAAGAAATTATATTTTCTGTGAGTGCTGGCGCCCACGTAATCTCTGCACTTGGGGAGGCAGAATCAGGAATTTATGAGCTCGAGGCCAACCTGTGTCATGTACAGAGACCCTGTCTTAAAAAAGGGAGGTGGGGGTGGGGTTAAGAACATAGTTTTGGCAGAAAGTGGTTTCCCTGGCATGTCTGATGCTCTAGGTTCACCACTAAAAAGAAAACGATCTTTTAAAATTCTCTCATTGCTTTTCTTTTGAGACAGACAGGCTCTTATATATCCCAGCTGGTCATGAACTTGCTTTGAATCACAGGATGACCTCGAACTTCTGCCTCTCCTGCCTTCTCCTCCTCAATACTGTGATTATAGGCTTTGATGATGTGCCTGGTTCATTGGGTTCTGGGGATTGAACTGAGAACCTCATCCATGCTGGGTAAGCACTCTATCAACTGAGCTACTCCCCCCAGCCCCATCTTGCATTTTTTTTTTCGAGACAGGGTTTCTCTGTGTAGCTTTGGAGCCTGTCCTGGAACTCGTAGACCAGGCTGGTCTCGAACTCACAGAGCTCCACCTGTCTCTGCCTCCCAAGTGCTGGGATTAAAGGCGTGCATCACCACTGTTATGGATTTGCTGCAGGTTGCTGTGGGGTCGAGACTACAGGGCAGGTCCACAAACTAAAGTGGCGGTTGGCTGGTCCTGGCGAGCAGTGTGGGCAGGCGGTGGGTGGGAGGCACAGATGCTATGAGTCTCCAGGACTGCTGGGGACCCGAAAGCAGCCAGGCCCAGAGACCACATGGCTGTGAAGGTGGCTGGTCCTCGGCGGCAACAACAGATAGGCAGCGGGTGGGAGACACAGAGATAGGCACATCGTGTAGAGTAAAGTTGGAAATTTATTAGGTGGGTTATGGAAGGAAAGGAAAAAGGGGGAAGGAGGGAAGAGAGAGGGACAGAGAAGGGGGGAATGGAGACGTGGGAGAGAGGCAGAAGCTGCCTCTTCGAGAGAGAGAGGCAGGAAAAAGAACTCAGGCTGCAAGCAGGAAGGAAGACCAGCCTGCCTCAGGGGATGGGGGAGGGAGTGGGCGTGGCTTGTCTCTTAAAGAGACAGAACAGCCTGTACTACCACTGCCCAGCTCCCATTTTGCCGTCTTGCATTCTGAACAAGTTTCTGTTTATAAACTCACCCTCCCTTATCTTTTTCCTTTTTTTTTAAAGTCAGTGGCTATTTGTAACCCCAAATAACTTTTTTTTTCTTTTTGGTTTTTCTTTTTTTTTTTTTTTTTATTTATTTATTAAGGATTTCTGCCTCCTCCCCGCCACCGCCTCCCATTTCCCTCCCCCTCCCCCGATCAAGTTCCTCTCCCTCATCAGCTTGAAGAGCAATCAGGGTTCCCTGTGGTTTTGGTTTTTCGAGACGTTTCTCTGTGTCGCTTTGGAGCTGTCCTGGAACTCGCTCTGTAGACCAGGCTGACCTCGAACTCACAGAGATCGTGCCCTGCCTCCCGAGTTCTGGGATTAAAGACGTGTGCCACCACCTCTCGGCCCAAATAAATTTTTTTAAGATTATTTATTTTGTTTATAGATCTGCCTGCACATTTGCCTAAATGCCAAAAGAGGGCACCAGATCTCATTATAGCCTATATGGCTGGAGAGATGGGTTAGCAGTTAAGAGCACTGGCTGTTCTTCCAGAGGTCCTGAGTTCAATTTCCAGCAACCGTGTGGTGGCTCACAGCCATCTATAATGAGATCTGGTGCCCTCTTCTGGCCTGCAGGCACACATGCAGGCAGAACTCTGTATACATAATAAAAGGAGGAGGGAAGGAAGCACCACAGGGCAACCAGGCATGGTGCTGCATGCCTTTAATTCTAGCACTTGGACCATGCAGTTGAAAGCCTTTCTTGGTTAAGTAGACTTTGAGGGCAGCCTGGACCACATGTAACCTGTCTCAAAAAGACCAAGCATGATGATTAAGTGTGAAAGCTCAGGATAGAGTGCTCTCCTGGCATGCATGAAGCCCTGGATTCATTTCCCCGTGACAGCTGTGGTGACACTCCCCTTAAACTCAGCACTCAGGAGGCAGAAACAGGGAGATCTCTGAGTTCCAGATCCTGTCTCAAAAAAAAAAAAAAAACCAACCACAATCCTAGCACTCAGGAAGCAGGGGCAGACAAATCTCTGTGAGTTTGAGTCCAGCCTGGTCTACAGAGTTAGTTCTAGGCCAGCCAAAGCTAAACAGAGAGATCCTGTCTCAAAATAACAAAACAAACAACAACCAAACAGCAGAGCATAACATCTATTAATAAAATATTAAAACCCTTATTAAAAGGATGAAGCAGGCTGGGTGGTGGCGGCTCACACCTTTAATCTCAGAGCTCCCAGGGAGAAGCAGGCAGATTTCTATGAGTTCGAGGCCAGCCTGGTCTTCTGAGTGAGCTCCAGGATAGCCGAGGTTACCCAGGGGAACACTGTCTAGAAAACAAGAGAAAAAAAGAAGGCTGAAACAGGAGCATCACAGTCTTGAAATGAAATGTCTCCAACTAAACACTATTTTTGTTTTATGTGTATGGATGATTTTTCCCGCATGACCTTCTTACTACGTGCAAACCCAGTACCAGTGTTGTACAGAAGAGGGGGTGTCAGATCCCTTGAAACTGGAGTTTCAGTTGTATGCCATATGCCACACCAGCCACGTGGGTGGGAAACCTGGGTCCTCTTCAAGAGCAGT
>NW_004949229.1:473543-477283 GCF_000317375.1 Microtus ochrogaster | reverse complement strand
TGTAGACCAGGCTGGTCTCGAACTCACAGAGATCCGCCTGCCCCTGCCTCCTGAGTGCTGGGATTAAAGGTGTGCGCCACCACCGCCCGGCCGTCATCACACTTATATAGCAAGTACTTTTTACCGCTGGGCCATCTCCCCACCTTGGATCCTAGCTTTTAATGTTTGTATATATACTTGTGAGTGTGGGTATAGGTCATGAAACTAGAAAAGAAACCACAAGGGAGAGAAAAGAGCTATTGAGGAAGGGAAGAGAAAAATAGGACCCATGTGGCATGCAAGTGAAAAGAGAAGCCACAGAGATGGAAAGGTACAAGGGACAAGGGCAGTGGATGGGGAAGAAGAGCAGGGAGGAGGATCAATAAGAGCAAAATATGTTTGAAAATACCATAATGGGCCTGTAAGATGGCTCAGCTGGTAAAGGAGCTTGCTGCCAAGCCTGACCACCTGAGTTCAATCCTCAGATCCCACACAGTTCGAGTTCCAGGACAGGCTCCAAAGCTACAGAGAAACCCAGTCTCGGAAAAAAAAAAAAAAAACAGATCCCACACAGTAGAAGGAAAGGACTCGCCCCAAGTTGTCCTTTGACCCCCCACAGGCACACACAGACACATGTACGCAGACACACACTAAATACATACATACATGCATAAACTAGAGCTGGAGAGATGAATTAGTAGTTAAGAGTACTTGCTGTTCTTCGAGAGGACCTGAGTTCAGTTCCCAGCACTCAAGTTTGGTGGTTCATAACCACCAGGAACTCTACCTCTAGAAGATTGAATACCCTCTTCTGGCCTCCACTGGCACAGCAACAGACCCTCCTCACACAGACACATCCATACGCATAACTGAAAACAAATCTCTAAAAATCAATGAATAAAGTGTAATAAAATATTTTTTAAAAGAAAATAGCATAATTAGCCAAGCATGGTGGCACACCCCTTTAATCCCAGTACTCAGGAGGCAGAGGCAGGCGGATCTGGATGAGCGGAGGCCAGCCTGGTCTGCACAGCAAGTCCCAGGTCAACCAGTCCTACACAGTGAGCTCTTGTCTCCACAAACAAAAGAAAATACCATATTGAAACCTACAACTTGTATACCAATTAAAGATTTTAAAATATTAAGAAATATTGAGCCGGGCGGTGGTAGCGCACGCCTTTAATCCCAGCACTCGGGAGGCAGAGGCAGGCAGATCTCTGTGAGTTCGAGGCCAGCCTGGTCTACAAGAGCTAGTTCCAGGACAGGAACCAAAAAGCTATGGAGAAACCCTGTCTTGAAAAATCCAAAAAAAAAAAAAAGAAATATTGAGGGGCTGGCGAGATGGCTCAGCAGTTGAGAGCACAGGCTGCTCTTCCAAGGGACACGGATTCAAGCTCAATCAATAACCAACCTGATATTTAAAATGGGGAAAAAGTCTAAATAAACTTGTTACCAAAAAAGAGAGATAGCTTAGTGATTAAGAGCCCCAGCTGCTCTTCCAAAGGACCCAAGTTCAATTCCCAGTACTCACATGGCAGTTCACAGCTGTCTGTAACTCTACTTCAAAGGTCTCTGTGGGTATTACACACACATACTTCGTTGACAGACATTCAGGGAAAATACTCATACACATACAATAAAAATAAAATCTTTAAAACTGGCAAAGTGTTCTTATATATGAATGCAAAAAGTGTGACTATAATCCCAAAATTTGGAAAGTGGAGTCAGGAGAATCAGCTCAAGGCCAGACTTAACTACACAGAGGGTTCTAAGCCAGCCTGCCTCAACTCCTACCCTACCCATACTGAGATATGAATGACTAATCAGTCCATGGGACGATTCTGAAGCTGGGCATATATATATAATATATAGCTCAGTGGGAGAGAATTTACTTAATATTCATGAGGCCCGGGGATGCATCAGATCACCAGCACCATCACATCACACCCCCACCACCTAGCGCACGCGCACATACACACACACACACACACACACACACACACACACACACATACATACACACACAGGTTCAACAGTCATTAAAGAATGCAAATGAAGCTGGGCGGTGGTGGCACAGGCCTTTAATCCCGGCACTGGGGAGGCAGAGGCAGGCAGATCTTTGTGAGTTCGAGGCCAGCCTGGTCTACAAGAGCTAGTTCCAGGACAGGCTCCAAAACCACAGAGAAACCCTGTCTCGAAAAACCAAAACTATAAAATAAGTGTGATGATGACTAGAGTTAGGATCCCCAGATCCCAGATAAGTCAGATGTGGTGGCATGTATATAATCCTATGGCAAGATGGGAACTGGGGACAGGAGAGTTCCAGGAAGCTTAAGGACCAGATAGCCTGGCCTATGCAGCAGCACACAAAAACCCTGTCTCCAAGGTTGCAGGCAAGTACTGACATTGGAGGCAGTCCTCTCACTTTCCCACTCATGCTAGGGCACGTGTGCCCACAGTCATGCACATAAATGCACACATACACACATGGGTTTTTTTTTAAATCTATGATCTGTATATGCAAAAGAACATAAGATTTGAGTTCATTCTTATGTCTGGCTAGAGAGGAAGGTTAAAACCTACTCTGGTGTTTTGAATAGGAATGACTTCTGTGGGTGGAGGCTGCTCATTTGTTTCCCGACCACTCAGATCCGAATAATCACACAGAAACTATATTAATTGTGTTTTCATGCCTGGCCTATAGGAAATGGCACTATTGGGAGGTGTGGCCTTGTTGGAGGAAGTGTGTCACTGTGGGGGCAGACTTTGAGGTCTCATATTTGCTCAAGCTATATCCAATGTGGTAGGCAGTTCACTTCCTGTTGCCTACAGATCCAGATGTAAAACTCTCATGCATCATGTCTGCCTGCATACCACCTAGCTTCCCACCATGATGATAATGGACAAAAACTCTGAAACTTTAAGCTAACCTCAAACATTTTCCTTTATAAGAGTTGCTGTGGTCATGGTGTTTCTTCACAGCACTAGAAACCCTAAGACACCTACTTATTTATTTGCTTATGTATTTATTTTTGGTTTTCCAAGACAGGTATTCTCTGTGTAACAGCCATGTCTGTCCTTGAACTTACTCTGTAGACCAGGCTGGCCTTGAATGCACAGAGATCTGCCTGCTTCTGCCTCCCAAATGATAGGCTAAATATATGCACCACCATTGCCTGGCAACACCTACCTTTTTATGTGTGGACATTCAGTTGTTCTAACAGTATCATTATAAAAGCTATCCTCTTGTGGAATATTAGTTGAAGAAAATAAAGAGCTGGAATGGTTAACTAGTTAGGCAGGAGAAAGGATAAGCGGGGCTGGCAGGCAGAGAGAATAGGAGAATCTGGAAAGAGAAGTTTGTGGAGCAACAGAAGGAGAGAAGGACGCCAGGGACCAGCCACCCAGCAAGCCATGGAGTTAGGAGTAAAGAAAGTATATAGAAAGGTTAAAAGCTCAGGGGTAAAAGATGGATGAGATAATTTAAGAAAAGCTGGCCAGAAACAAGCTGGCTAGAATGAGACCCCTTGTGTTTATTTGGTGGTGGACTCCAAAGAGCAAAGAGTAAAAAACAACCACCACTACCCTTTTCTTATTGAATTCCCTTAGTACTTTTTTTTTTGGTTTTTCAAGACAGGGTTTCTCTGTAGCTTTGGAGCCTGTCCTGGAACTCCCTCTGTAGACCAGGCTGGCCTCGAACTCACAGAGATCTGCCTGCCTCTGCCTCCCGAGTGCTGGGATTAAAGGCGTGCGCCACCACC
>NW_004949229.1:471221-473208 GCF_000317375.1 Microtus ochrogaster | reverse complement strand
GTAGAACAGGCTGGTCTCGAACTCACAGAGATCCGCCTGCCTCTGCCTCCCGAGTGCTGGGATTAAAGGCGTGCGCCACCACCGCCCGGCTAGAACTAGCTCTTGTAGACCAGGTTGGCCTCGAACTCACAGAGATCCACCTGCCTCTGCCTCCTAAGTGCTGGGATTAAAGGCATGCACCACCATGGCCTGGCCTCCACTAGCTCTTGTAAATTAAATTAACCCATTTATTTTAATCTGCATTCTTACATGTGGCTTGTTACCTCAGCTTTCCGTACTGCTCATACTGCTTCCTCCACATCTGACTGCTGACTCTGGCTTCTGTGTCTCCTGTAATCTCTCGCGAGTGCCTTGATTCACCTCCTCTTCCTTTCTTCTCCCAGAAGTCCCACGTATACCTCCTGCTTAGCTATTGGTCAATTAGCTTTTTACCACAGAAATCACAGCAAATACATCTTCACACAGTGTATAAATATCCCACAACAGATGTCTATGAATTTCAGGCCAGCCTGATCTATGAGTTCCAGGCTAGCCAAGGCCCCATGGTGAGACCTTGTCTTGGGCTGAGGATGTAGTTCAGTGGTAGAATGTGTGGTTAGTATGCCCCAAGGTTGTGGGTTTGATCTCTGGTGCCACATTTTTTTTTTTGGTTTTTTGAGACAGGGTTTCTCTGTAGCTTTGGTGCCTGTCCTGGATTATTTTGGTTTTTGAGACAGGGTTTCTCTGTAGCTTTGGTGCCTGTCCTGGAACTAGCTCTTGTAGACCAGGCTGGCCTCGAACTCCCAGAGATCCGCCTGCTTCTGCCTCCCGAGTACTGGAATTAAAGGCGTGCGCCACCACCACCCGCCTGGTGCCACATTTTTTGACACATTTTTTTAAAGCATCCACATTGGCTAGAATCAGCCTATGAGAGAGAACATTTGAGTAAGTGTGCAATATAGTAGTGCTAACTATATACATATTGTTGTGCAACTGATTGATGGAACCTTTGCTTTTCCATCTTTCAAAACAGGAACTTTATATCCACGATTACAGGGCTTTCTTGTTTTCTGAGACAGGCTTTTGCTATGCTGTCCAGGCTGGCCTGGAATTTGTTGTGCAGTCCAGCGTGGCCTTGGACTCTCGTGACCTTCTACCTCAGCCTCCCTAGGGCTGGAATTACAGGTACGTGCTCTGTCTCACACACAGCTTGCCTAGCTTTTTCCTCTTCCTCTCCTTTGTCTCTTCTCCCTCTTTCTCTATGCAAGTGACTTAACCTAGAGCCTCGTGAGTGGCCAAGCACTCACTGGACCGCTAAGCTACACAGCCTCGGCCTGGTTGAGACTGGCTTGAATCTGTATATCAACTTGGGAAGAATTGGAATCTGACAGTATGGAGACTTCCAATTGCTTCTGGGATTTGCTTCACCCATGCTTAGCATTCTGTCATCTGTCACTAAGGCAGTACTCACCACATCTCTAGGCAACATGAAGTCAGTGCTCCTGGAGGCCAAGTCTGAGCCCAGTGTTCATATATGAGTGATGTTGTGACTCTTTCTCTGTCCTGCCTACCAGCTCCCAAATCACAACACAGAGACTTATTATTAATTATGAAAGCTCGGCAGAGAGTTTAGGCTTGTTTCTGACTAGCTCTTGTAGCTCAAATTAACCCGTTTCTTTTCATTTACGTGCTGCCATGTAGCTCATGACTTTTTACCTCATCCCCTACATGTCATGCCTCCTCTGCATCGCCTCGGAACTCTGCCCTTCTTCTCGGAGGCCTCTGTACCTGGAAATCCTACCTAGCTGTTGGGCATTCAGCTTTTTATTAAACCAATCACAGTGACATATTTTCACATATTGGAAAGGTACCCTGTTTTCTTCTAGTCAGCAACCCAATTCAAAGCTGGGGGGGGGGCCAGAAATGTTTTAGTTTTTCTCTGCCCTGTAAACTACAAAGTTTGGTGTTGAGATAGTTATACAATCACTGGTTTTTAATTTTCTTTCTT
>NW_004949229.1:469718-470266 GCF_000317375.1 Microtus ochrogaster | reverse complement strand
ATGGCACATGCCTGTAATTCCAGCACTTGGGACGTTGGCACAGGACAGAGTGGGATGCTGTCTCAAAAATAAGGAAGAAAAGGCACAGCATGCTGGTGCTCCGACTGCAATTCCAGCCCTTAGGAGGTGGAAGCAGGGTGCCCACCAATTCAAGGCCATTCTTGGCTATAGAGCAAGTTAAGAGCAGCTTGACCTACAGGATACTGTCTTAAAGCGAGTAATAAAATAGTAAAAAGAGGTTGATAGTAGCTGGAAAGACGGGTTAGTGGTTAAGAGTACTTGCTGCTCTTCCAGAACCCTCTTTGGTCCTCTCAGAACCACCTGGAATTCCAGCTCTGAGAATCCAGTGCCCTCTTCTGGCCTCTGTGGACACCCACACAGACATGACTGTTGCAGGATTTTGTTTAAAAACAACACATGACGTGTACAGAGTGCTCATAAATCACATAAATTAAAATGCAATCTTTTAAAAAATAATTTGGACTTCCCACAGGACAGGGAACCCTGATTGCTTTTCGGGCTGAGGGGGGGGGACTTAATTGGGGGAG
>NW_004949229.1:467865-468443 GCF_000317375.1 Microtus ochrogaster | reverse complement strand
TATTCTTAACTACAGTCCCCAAACTCTTAAGTTTCAAAGAAATTTCTGGAGCCTTTTTACAGTTCATGGTGCAAAGATCATATAGCAACTCTTCATTGGGCCTGCTCAGCTTAACCCTGTCACTCTGTGAGTGTGTAGGTCAGAGGACAGCATGCTAGAGTTTCTCTCTTTCCACCATGTGGGCCCCAGGGAACAGATTCATGTTGTCGGGCTTTGTGGTAGGAACTTTTATCTGCTGAGCCATCTCTCTGGCCCTGTTTTGGCTTTCTGAGATGGGGACATTGTAGCTCAGGTGGGCTTGAATTGACTGTTTAGCTGAGGAGGACCTGGGATCCCTGATCTTCTTGCTTCAACCTCCCTAGTGCTGGAATTACAGGCTTTCACTGACATGTCCAGCTCATTCCTTTTAAATATTTCTACTACTCGAAGACCTTGTCTATGATGATGTTTCAAAGTAAGAATAATCAGTTAACACAGCAATACACGGGGGCTGGAGAAATGGCTCAGTGGTTTAAGAGCATTGCCTGCTCTTCCAAAGGTCCTGAGTTCAATTCCCAGCAACCACATGGTGGCTCACA
>NW_004949229.1:466844-467397 GCF_000317375.1 Microtus ochrogaster | reverse complement strand
TGTGAGCCACCATGTGGTTGCTGGGAATTGAACTCAGGACCTTTGGAAGAGCAGGCAATGCTCTTAACCACTGAGCCATCTCTCCAGCCCCCGCCTCCAGGTTTCTGGTCTGGTGAGTTCCTGCCCGGACTTCCTGAGATGATCAGCTGTGATGTGGATGTGTAAACAAAATAAACTCTTTCCTCCAAAAGTTGGTTGGGTAATAGCAATATTACAACAGCAATAGAAACCCTACCTATGACGACAGTGGATGGTTCTGAGTGTAAGTGACATTTATGCCACCCTCTCTGAGGCTCGGGGCTTAGAAGAGTGGAGAACCTGGAAGGAAAGGAAAGAGCCACGCATCTTCTGGGTATGGCACAATCAAAACTGTCTATACCTCACGGCAGCTGTGACTAGGTACAATAGGCCTAAATAAAACTGAATATATCACCAGTCTATTATAGATTGGGGAGGAGTTCACAACCCCCTACCCCTTCCTGCTGAACTCTTGGCTCCTAATGGACTCTGGGGGTGGGACAGTCATTGTCTTGAGTTCTGTATCCATTGATGA
>NW_004949229.1:463991-466269 GCF_000317375.1 Microtus ochrogaster | reverse complement strand
GCCCCTGAGAAGCTCCAATGGCCTGACCCCGCCCCTGAGAAGCTTCAATGGCCTGACCCCGCCCCTGAGAAGCTCCAATGCCTGAGAAGCTCCAATGGCCTGACCCCACCCCTGAGAAGCTCCAATGGCCTGACCCCACCCCTGAGAAGCTCCAATGGCCTGACCCCACCCCTGAGAAGCTCCAATGGCCTGAGCCCACCCCGAGAAGCTTCAATGGCCTGACCCCGCCCTAAGACCCTCCAAGGGTCCTGCACCACCCCTGAGAAGCTCTAATAGGCTGACCCAGCCCCTAAGAAGCTCCAATGGCCTGACCTCACCCCTAAGAAGCTCCAAGGGCCCTGCCCCGTCCGTGAGAAGCTCCATGGCCTGACCCTGCCCCTAAGAAGCTCCAATGGCCTGACCCCGCCCCTGAGAAGCTCCAATGGCCTGATCCCGCCCCTAAGAAGCTCCAATGGCCCCGCCCTTAAGAAGCTCCAATGGCCTGCCCCTGCCCCTAAGAAGCTCCAAGGTCCTGACCCCGCCCCTAAGAAGCTCCATGTCCTGACCCCGCCCCTGAGAAGCTCCAACAGCCAGGCCCCACCCCTAGGACCTCCAATACCTAGGCCCCGCCCCTGAGTAGCTTCACCAGCTAGGCCCCGCTCCTGAGTGGCTTCAAGAGCTAGGCTCCGCCTCTGAGGAGTTCCAGCAGTCAGGCCCCGCCCCTAGGCCCTCCAACAGCTAGGCTCCGCCCCTGAGGAGTTCCAAGGCCTGGTCCTGCTTCCAAGAAGCTCCATTGACTAGGCTCCACCCCCAGACTTCTCTAACAGCATAACTTCCTTTTCCAAACCCTCTTCCCAAGGTAGGAGAGTGGCCAGGCGCAGCCCTACAGAAAAAAATCCCACTAATCTCTGATCGTGCCTAGAGATCAGGCCACACTAATCCCACCAATCCCATGCCACCCTGGAAAGCTCCAACCCCCCAAGAAACCCTATATATAAGGCCTGCCTTCTGTTCCGTTCTCTGTTGCCTCTCACCTGAACCCAGGCAGCCATCTATCTGAATTTTCCCTCCTAGTAAATCTGTGTGTGAAGTTTATTGTGCAGTGTGACTTTGTGGTAATACTTGGCTCCCGACTGTCAGGATAGCTTTTTGTGGGGTGACTCACATAGGCTCTCCTGGTGCCTGTGCTCCCCGTTAGGGTCTGAGCCCCACTAGGACCCTCGCCCTCACCTCTGGTCCACCCACAACAGACTCACCTTCCTGCTCACCAATTGCTTGGCACCCCATCCACCAGTAGCAATTTGGTAAATTCCCCCTTCTGTTGGTCATGTAAATGCTTCCCTGAGCCTGAGGAGGTGACCATTGAGTATCTGGCAGCCCTCTGGTACTCTTGGAACTGTGGTACCCCACAGCCTTGGTCTTTAAGGCTATTTTGGGTCTCTTCACCTGACCCTGTCCCTCTACCCTTGCAGCTGTAATCCTGCAGTTTCCTGTGCCCCTTCTTGCCCTCTTCTCCTGCCTTCCCTTCAGAGCTGCCCGTCATAATCCCACAACTCCTCTAGACCCTCATAGCTAGACATTTCCTTTCTATTTCCCAATCTTCTGTGTGAGGTTTGTTGTGTGACTTTGTGGTATTCTTTGGTTCCACACTGCCAGGATACCTTTCCCTTAGGAGCTGCACCGTTTGTATGGGTAGATTAAATAGGATGTCTGCTGTACATATATGAAATGATCAAAGAACAAACTTAATACATGTTAAAACAACAAGAGAGATGACATATGTTACTGTTTGTGGCCTTTGAAAAAGCAAACTATAGCTACTCTCTTCTTCCCTTCTCTTGGCCTATATTTTCACCCTATTCAGTTATTAGTGGTCGTTGAAGAGCTTTCTGCTTCTTCTAGGTTTAGATGCAGCCTGTGGCTGCCTTATTTACTCTTTCTCCCCCCTCTCTTTCCTTCTGGACTGGATTTATAGATCCCCCCCTTTGAGAAGCCTTGCTCAATCTTTCCAAGCCTGGGTTCTACCAGACTACCCCATGTCACCTCAAACTATTGCCCTGAGCCCAGCTTTGAATGTTTTGAACTCTGATGGCTATCTGTAGGGGCTGTGCTGTTAGTCTAAATACTGCTATGAGATAATTTGCTTCCTCAGTTTAAAGGGTGGAAATAAGCCTGGAGGTAACTCAGTGGTAGAGCCTTTACTTAGCCAGGCACCGGGTTCTGTCTCCAGCCTCTTCCCCATGTCCACTCCCCACCAAAAAAGAAAGGCTTAGGTGGGATATCAAGAGTAGACATGGGG
>NW_004949229.1:452629-463703 GCF_000317375.1 Microtus ochrogaster | reverse complement strand
GAACGTTTAGCATTTACATGATTTCAGGATAGGTCATGCTGAATTCTCTTTTTTGGTCATGTAAATTTAAATTTAATTCATTTTCCGTGGCTAGCTCCTCATAGTTTTGAAGTAATGCAATGTACAGTTTAGGCACCCTGTCTCTTGGGGTTACACAGACCCTACTGAGTCATTCTGGTCATGTGGACTTAAGTTATTGATTTATTTTCCTTGAGTGGCTCCCAGGGTTGTTGCTAATACAATGTACACACTTGAAATGCCTCTCTTTGGAGAGTGGGTTACTTAGATCATGGTGAGCCATTCCGGCTTTGCAATTACTAACTTGTTTTGCTGGTGGAGAACCTATGTTCTGAAAAACAGTAAGGTATGACCTTGCTAGGTATGACCTGGAGTGGTTTTTTGCCTTTGTACTCAGGATCCTTTCTTAGTGTTTAAGGAATTACCCATCTGAATCCTGGGGAGGGATTTGGGCTTTGTGATATGAGAGAATATAGGGGAACAATGCAAAGATTCTTCCTGAATAACTAGGGATTGACAGTAAGGGGTGACAAGTGGGGAAAACCCTTGTGTAGACATCTCCAGAAGCCGTGACCTATTTAAAGAGATGGAAGTTTTGATGCAGTTCCCGTACAGTATTTACTTTTTCTGGAAAAGTGGGTCAGGTTCAGGAATTAAAAGGTAGGCAGAGAGTTGGAAAAATTTGGAGAAGTGAAGAGAGACCAGGAGGCCAGGGGAAATAGAAAAGAAGAGGAGCCAGTGCTAATAAAGGGTACCAGTCACAGCCAAGATGCTTAAACACCAAGCAGGACTCTTCCTTTATTCATATGCATCCCAATTTCCCGTTAGTCATGCATCAGAAGAGTTCAAGGTATTCTTTTGTTTTCAGAGGTAGGGTCTAGCTGGTTCAATTTCTGCATCCTCTTTCCTTAGCCTTGTTAATTCTGGTATTGCAAGTACACACTACCACTGTGGGCTTTCAACTTCCTAAAACATAAAACAAAACAAAAAAGGAAGGGGACAAGGGGGGAATATAATATTGTCAATCCTTGTAATCCCCGAGTTATGATCGCCTTCAAATCTCAGCCCAAGTTTCTAGCATGTCTCAGGTCTGTCAGTCAGCCAGACATTAACAGACTGGGACATATGTATTGTATTCTTTTTTTCCAAAGATTTTATTTATTATGTATACAGTGTTCTGTCTGCATGTACACCTGCAGGTCAGAAGAGGGCACCAGACCCCATTACAGATGGTTGTGAGCCACCATGTGTTTGCTGGGTCTTGAACTCAGGACCTCTGGAAGAGCAGACACTGCTCTTAACCTCTGAGCCATCTCTCCAGCCCCATGTATTGTATTCTTTTTTAAAAAATATTTATTTATTATTTATACAATATTCTGTCTGTGTGTACGCCTGCAGGCCAGAAGAGGGCACCAGACCCCATTACAGATGGTTTGTGAACCACCAAGTGGTTGCTGGTGTATTGTATTCTTTTTTTTTTTTCTTTTGGTTTTTCGAGACAGGGTTTCTCTGTGGTTTTGGAGCCTGTCCTGGAACTAGCTCTTGTAGACCAGGCTGGTCTCGAACTCACAGAGAACCACCTGCCTCTGCCTCCCGAGTGCTGGGATTAAAGGCGTGCGCCACCACCGCCCGGCTGGTGTATTGTATTCTTAACACTTAGGCTAGGGAGCTAAGAAAAGACAACATAGGCAGGGCACTCATACTTGTGATCCTAAAACTTGGGAGGCAAAGACGGCTTTTGGGGGCTCTTCCAGAATGAAGGAATTCATTCCAGCGCGATGAGAAAAGTTGTCGTGGTTGCTTAAGGATGTTGTTTCAGGACTAGAGATATAGCTCAATTGACAGAGCACTCGTGTAGCATGTATGAGGTCCTGGATTCAATCCCTCCCATCTGACTTGTGCTAGGCAAGTACTACACCAGTGGTTCTCAACCTGTGGGTTGCCATCTCTTTGGTGTTGCATATATCCTGAATATCAGATATTTACATTACGATTCATAACAGTAGCAAAATTACAGTTATGAAGTGGCAACGAAATAATTTTATGGTTGGGGTCACCGCAAAATGAGGAGCTGTATTAAAGGGTCGCAGCATCACGAATGTTAAGAATCACACTGCACTATACACTACTGTGAGGTGGGGGCAGGAGGATCAAGCCATCCTGGGATAGTTGAGAGACTATCTCAAAAAAAAAAAAAGAAAAAGAAAAAAAAGGACCAGTGACAAAGACAAGTATCAGCAGGTAATGGAACTTGCTACCAAGTATTGCAACTTGAATTTGACAACCTAAATTCAATCCCCTGCATCCATATGATAGAAAGAGGAACCCACCTCACCCACCCCCTGCAAGCTGTCTGATCTCCACGGCTCCCTCTCCTACCAAATACATGAATATAAATAAATAAAAGGATGTAGTTTCAATTACATACTGCACTTATGGTGGTGTTCTCAAAAGATTATAATGGAGCTGAAAAATCCCCACTGCCTACTGATGTCTCAGCTATCCTAACAACTGCAGTGCAACACATTACTCCTTTTGTGGTTGATTCTGGAAGAAACGAACCATCATGCTGCCAGTCACATCAAACCATAGCATCTTCGAAAAAGCACATGTGTGTGTGTGTGTGTGTGTGTGTATCAGATAAGGAATCTATCTATCTATCTATCTATCTATCTATCTATCTATCTATCTATCAGATAAGGTCTCACTAGGTAATCCCTGGCTAGCCTAGAATTCATTATGTAGATGAAGCTGGCCTCACACTCACAACAATCTCTTGCCTCTGCCTCTCAAGTGCTGGAATTAAAGGCGCACACTGCCACATTAGGCCTCCATCTAGGTTTGCCTAACAGTGAAATTGCCTGCCTATTGATTTCTCAGAACACATCACTGTTGTTGAGCAATGCCTGGCTGTAATTGAAAACAGGAATTACTGCTGCAGGTGTCAGTTTATTTAGATAAGTTTATTTAGATAAGATAAATTTATTTAGATAAGATAAAACTTAAATTTATTTTCCTTGGTGGAGGTAGAGGTAGGAGAAGCCAAAAAACTATCAGCAAAGGTCAGAAATGATCAAGGGGTGCCTTAATTTTAAACTGGTAGTATAACCAGTGGCTTCCACTAAGTGTTTCTGTCATCTACGACTTCCTCACAGAGACCCATAAAAAATTTACAAGAGCCCTCTGCTGTAGTTCCATATTCTTAAATCAAGAAAATGTGATATTTAAGGGTCATGACCTTAAATTCTATAACAGACTTGTAAACACACACACACACACACACACACACACACACACTTCGTTCTTATTTTGCCGCAAAAGAAATCCGCTTTTTTAATCTGCACTTTTCTCCCTGTGAAGTCATGCCATTTTCTATGATTTTTTTCATGTCTGGGAAATGTATCTGTGAAATGTGTAATTACTATGCAATAAGCCGAGTGGAACTGTGACGCAACGACCCATTGCAAATTGCCTTATAGAAATGATGTCATTTAGTGTTGCTCTAGTCACTTTTATAACAGGTACTGTGGGCAAAGCTTCCCCTCATCCCATGGTGTGCAAGATGCGAAAAATGGAATTTTCCGGGTTTTCTAGCACTAAACTTGCGCACCCCGCGTTCGCCGCAGCGCCTCAGGGCCCACCTCCCGGGCAGGCGAGGTGACACTGTCGCTGGGGGAGGTGCACCGCCGATCATCTATAGCCCCGACGGCGGTGCTCAGAAGGGAAGTATCATCGGCTCCGGACTGCAGCGCCCCGCTACCTCTTTCCCTCGGAGCCCCTCCCAAGTCCCCGCTACTGTGACAGGCCCGCCTGAGGGACAAGGCGCGCAGCGGGACAATCCTCCCACCACCCGGCTCCCACACCCCGCTCCCGCTCCGTGGCGCCGGAAGTGACGCGCGTTCGGTTCGAAGATGGCGGCATTGGCGTTCGACCAGGGAGAAGGTAAACACCCGGCAGGCGGCGCGCTGGCCCCTACGGGGCACCCTCAGGGTTTCAGGAGACCTCTCTGGCCTCCTCTCAAAGCTGCGGCTTCCCGCTCCCGCCCGCTCCCACGGAGAGGCAGGCTTCCGCGTCCTCGACCCCGTGGTCCGGGCCCCCTACCAGCAGCCCCGCCTCCCTGGGCGGGCCCCGGGCGGCTCCCGCGGCCCGCACGGGGCGCGAGGCCCGGAGCGGCCCCTGGCTCGTGGCCCCGCTCGCCCCGCCCCTTTCCCGCCCCTTTCCCGCTTTCCTCCACCCCCGGCGTGGGTGATCCTGAGGCTCCGCGCGCTTCGGGGCAGAAACCCGGAGACACCGTCGCCGACTTCGCTCCTGCTGCTAGCGTTTCTGCCGTTGCCTTCGACCCCCTTAGCTCTCTCCCGGTTCGTGGCCCTACGCGGGGTGCTCTTGCCGAACCCTGTTGGGGGGTGCCGCGAGCCTCATTCCCCTCCCCTCCCCGGTAGCGGCATGTCTGGGCCCCGGCCCCGACGCCAGCCGTAAGCCTCCCGCCTAGCCCAACTGTCTGGACTCGCTACTCAAGCGCTGTCTTCTTTCCCAGGACTGCTTCTGAGGGGACCTCGGGTTCGCACGCTCGCCCCGCGCCGGAGCGCCCCGGCGCGGCCAGGGAGCGGCCCCTTGTAGAGGTCTAGGGAGCCTCCCGAGGTCCGTGCGGGCGCCCTGCGTCCGACCCTCCCACCGTTCGGCCCACCGGCCCGCTTCTTCCTGATGCAGACTGCCGTCCACTAGAGGCTGGACAGGACCCCCGAGGTACGTAGCCGCCCCTGGCCGCCGGCCTGCGGAGCCCGGGCTTTGCCCGCGGCCCCGAGGAAGGCACGGGCTCCGTGGCCCTTGCTGCACCGGCGGCGCTCAAACATTTCCTAAGAAGCTGGGACCCGATTTGTCTTTGAGTTTACTTAAATTGTTTGAAATGTAAATTTTCTTTTCCCAGGGGAACAGAGAGAGGGGGGGGGGAGAGACAGAGAGAGAGGAAAAAAAAAGGAAGAAGCATAATTCAGCCATTTTTTGCAGCACAGAGCTGCAGGTACCATGGTTATTTTCCCCCTAACCGGTTCCTTCCCTTTAAAAATCCGAGTTGTGCCTGAAATAGAACTGTGCGGATTGTGAGGCAGTAAAGCGTGGAATCGGAACGTCTGGGGCCGCCTGGGTGGCTGAGAAAATCCCGTGCAGAACCTCAGTTGCTTATCTGAAACGCAGTCACTCCGAGCCACATCAGAAGGTAGTGAGGACTATATGAGGTCATGTATGTAAAAATAATCTATAGCTGCAAAGTGTCGTCGTAAATGTAAGGTCATTTCTTTTTTTTTTAAGTACCCTTTGCTGGAGTGGTTAATGTGGCTAACTGTTGCTGCCTCTTAATTTCTATATTATAAGTAAATAAGTACGGAATAGCAAAACAGTGCTGTGATCGATGGCTGTTTAATAGGCACGTTGGCTGGCTTGCCTTCTACAAAATGCTAGCTGCTTCTTTAAAATAACGGTATTCTTTAATTCAGATCTCATGTCACTATAGGGCTTGTCATCTTTCTAGGCCTCTCAGGCAGGCCCTTTTCTGACTCAGAATATTTCTTATGTTTTTCAGAGTTTCTTTTTGCTATCTGATTTGCTGTTGTCATTTTAAAAGTGTATATGCTCTAATTGCAATGTTTGCTTTTCATGTCTAGGGAACAGGATGACTGAATGCTTCTACCCGTTTGAAAATTGTTTTTTGAAGAGCTTACAAATGCATGCATATTTCTCAAATGCTTAATAGGTCTAGAAATGTGTAATGAATCTCAACATTTTAGTTTTTAATGTAATATTTGTGTAATTAAATTCTATTTTCAATCACAACACTCAGTAGGTGCCTTGAGTCGCAGTTTGTCAGTGGTAAAGGATGTTAATTAATGCTCTTTACTACTGGTTAATTTGGCAGAAAAATAAGATAGTAATATTTGTGGTTTGAAAATATTTTGCTAGAGTTTCAAAACTGTAGGATGTTTTTACTTAAAATAGTCAATAAAAAGTGAAAGGATCATTTTGGAGTATATTATTTTTAGTTGGTAATAAGTGTTTTTTAATTCCCTAGTCTAATACCAGTTGTCTTTCACAGTATGCTTCTGTGTTTTGTAAAAAGACAGAATAATGTAAAGTGGGCAGGATTAATTTGGAAAAGGAGCAGCCAACTTTAAAGTGGCTGCTTTTATATTTTGGATTTATCCCTTGTCCTAAAGATAATTTTGACTGATCACTACGTTACCAAAAATTTCAGAGTTTGATCTCTGCCTTGTTGTGGGTTATTTAGGGATGAAATTGTGGAACCAAGACTGGCTTGACTGAATTCATGTGTGTTTAGAAGGGGGGAGTCCCAAACTTGGTTTAATGTGTATAAATTGACATTGTGCAATATAAATGAATAGTGAAATTTGTGTTAATAATTTCAAATTGGAATTTTTCTTTACTTAGGACAACTTATATCAACAAATAAAAATACATCATGACAAGTCGAGAGATGGGAGAAAGGAAAAAGTGCTATATTTTAGTACCTTTAACTTGAATCCCCCCCCCATTTTGACCCATCTCCCTATGATGTTGGTGGCCCACCCTCAGGTTTGAGCTTTCAAATTGCAAATGTTTCATGACTGAATGTTAAGTTAGAACAATGAGTCTGGGTTGGGGGCGTGTTGTAGATTAATTTATTACCAGACATTTCTTTAGAACTAGAATACCATAGCTCCTTTGGGCTTTTTTAAAAACCGAAGAACAATGAAAGCTGGTCATTGGTGAAGGCTTGCAGTAATGGTAGTTAATTAGAAAGGTGTACAACTCGGAGAACTCGGGAGGACACTAGTTACGTAATATCATAACCTTAGGCCAGTAACTTGACCTCATATTTTGGATTTTTTTTCATCTTTAAATTGAGGGTGGTTATAGAACATGGAGATTTGTGAAGTAAATTTCTTCATAGATCAAGTATTTATTAAGCATTTACTATGTGATACACACTGTTCTAGGTGCTGGGGATTCAAGTTAGTAGTAATAGTTTTAACAATTTTTTGTTTTGGATTTTTTTCCAGACAGTTTTTCACTGTAGCCCAGGTTTGCTTTAAAGTTAGGGTAATCCTCCTGCCTCAGCCTCCCATGTACTGGCATTATAGGCATGTGTAGCTAACTATATGTGGCACAAAACAAAATTATTTGAAGAGAAAATAAAACTATGGTGGCCCATTTCTGTAGTTTTAGTACTAGGAGGTGGAGGCAAGAGGATCAGTTGAGAATCTTCTTCAGTAGAGGCAGCCTGGAATATGAGACCCTATCTTAAAAATTTTTACTTCAGCATTAAATATACATTAGGAAAAAGATAAAGCAGAGATGAAGATGTGGATTCTTTGGTTGATGGAATAGAGGGGTTTTGATTTTTTTTTTTTTTTTTTTGGTTTTTCGAGATAGAGTTTCTCTGTGGCTTTGGAGCCTGTCCTGGAACTAGCTCCTGTAGACCAGGCTGGTCTCGAACTCACAGAAATCCGCCTGCCTCTGCCTCTGAGTGCTGGGATTAAAGGCGTGTGCCACCACCGCCCGGCCAGGTTTTGTAATTTTTATTTGTAACACCCGATTCTGTGTTACACCCTCAGTACAGTTCGCGCGCCACTGGACCATACGCGAGTGGGGCAAGGGCCTGGAGATTGAAAGAACACACAAAGAAACCTGGGTCATTTGAAAGGAGATCAGCCGAATGCTGTTTATTCAGACTTGGGGAAGTCCTTAGGTACCTAACTGCTGCACGGACCTCTGCCCAGGCAGGTGGGAAATTACCATACCAACAATGGAGTCAATGCCCTACAGCTAATCACCAGGCGGGGCAGGGGAAGCACAGGAACAAACAGAATGCTTTGTCAGCTGACCAGAAACTGTCCTCTCACCCCATGAACCAGGGTAGGACCTGGGCCCTACATTTATTTATGTTTTGTTTGTTTGCTTTTTTTAGGATAGGGTCTCTGTACTGTAATCTTGGCTGTAGACCAGACTGGCCTTGAAGCCACAGAGATCCTCCTGCCTCTGCCTCCTGAGTGCTGAAAAAAGGTACCACCAAGCCCACTGGTTCTGTTATTTTAAGAGGGATTTGGGACAAGGTCTCATTGAGACTGATCTACAGGGAGTTATAGATACCTGCATAGAGTAATCCTAGGCAAAAAAGAACAAGTGCAGTGAGGCTAATTTTCTAGGAACAGCAACAACAAAAGGAAGAGTAGAAGGAGCTTATTGTTGCCATTTTAGGAACCAATAGAAAGGCTCCCATAGGTCATTTCCCATAGGTATACCTTGTATTGCTGTTGGCTCAAAAGTAGATGACCATGGGGCTAGAAAGATGGCTCAGTGATTAAGAGCACTAATTGCTCTTCTAGAGGATCAGGGTTCAATTCCCAGCATCCACATGTTGGCTCACAACTAAATGTAATTCCAGTTCCAGGTCACCCTAGACTCTTCTGGCTTCCATGGCCACTAGGCACTCTCATGGTACGCAGACATATATGCAGCCAAAACACCCATACCACAAAATGAAAAAAAAATTTAGATGACAAGGGGGCCAGGAATGGTTTCCCGGATCTTTAATTCAAGCATGAAGAAGGCAAAGGCAGGTAGATTTCTGAGTTCAAATCTCTCCAGGGCTACAAAGTGAAGCCCTGTCTCCAAATAAACAACCTTCTCCCAGTAAAAAAAATAAGTAGATGGCTTTTGTTTTTGTTTTGCTTTGTTTTTCTGAGATAGGGTCTCTACATAGCCCTAGCTGTCCTGGAACTCACTATGTAGACTAGGCTGGCCTCGAACTTACAGAGATCTGTTTGCCTCTGCCTGCAAGTACTGGGATTAAAGTGTGTACCAACACATGTGGCAGTAGATAACCTTTCAAGTTAGAATTTTTAAAAATGTTTTTGTCTGTGTCTTTGTGTATGTAGGCGTGTACATATGAAGGTCAGAGGGCGATGCAGGAGTTGGTTCTCATCTTCCACCGTTCAGTTCCCAAGAATTGATTGAATTTAGATAGTCGGTCTTGGGGGCAAGTGCCTTTACAAATTGAGCCATCTCAGTAGACCAGAATTATAACTATTTTTGGAAGAGCGTGCTGAGGATTGAACTGCCCAGAGCCTCACATGTACCAGGCAAGTGCTCTTTGACTGAATGACGTTCTTGACCCAGAACTTTTAATTTCGGAATAATAAAGAGTGAAAAAGTAAAATATATTCTATTTTTTCCTTTTTGTTTCTTTCAAAAAAGGGTTTCTCTGTAGCTTTGGAGCCTGTCCTGGAACTAGCTCTTATAGACCAGGCTGGCCTTGAACTCAGAGATCTGCCTGCCTCTGCCTTCCAAGTGCTAGGATTAAAAGTGTGTGCCACCACTACCCAACTTTTTTCTTCTTTTTAATACTTGGAGGTAGAGGTTGAAGCTAGGGGTTTTTTTTTTTTTTTTTGTTTGTTTTTCGAGACAGGGTTTCTCTGTGGCTTTGGAGCCTGTCCTGGGACTAGCTCTGTAGACCAGGCTGGTCTCGAACTCACAGAGATCCGCCTGCCTCTGCCTCCCGAGTGCTGGGATTAAAGGCGTGCGCCACCATCGCCCGGCTGAAGCTAGGGTTTTATGTGTTGGGCAAACACCATACCTTTAAATTATATCCTCAGCACTTCATATTTTTTCTCTTTTTTTGTATATTCAAATGCACATGCATATGAGCCATGGCAAGAATGTGAAGGTCAGAATACAACTTGTAGGAGTTGGTTCTCTCCTTCCACCATGTGTAGCCAGGGATCAAGCTCAGATCACACTTGGTAGCAGGGTCCTTTACTCACTGAGTCATATCACTGGCCATAAGATGTTTAAAAAATACATTTACTTATTTGCTTATTTATTTATTGTATGTGCATACATGTGCACAGGCTACATAGCATGAATTTGGAGGTTAGAGAACTACTTGTAGGAGTAGGTTCTCTATTACCTTTTCCCTGAGATGATACTCAGGTTGTCAGGCTGCACCACCTGAGTAAGCTGCTTTCTCTCTTTAATATGAGATACCTAAAGTTCATCAGGCTGGGGGTATATCTCAGTGATAGAGCACTTACATCCCATGTGTGAAGCCCTGGGCGCTTGTCTGCAAGCTGTGTGGGGGGGAATCTAGCTGAATCATTGAAGCAAATAAGGTCAGATAGAAAAAGTATCTTTTGTTCTTGATTATTATCTTTGAATTTAGTTAATACTGCATCATGGACTTATATAGGAAATCTGTATCATAAACTCAGGAGCTTCCAAAACATTGTGTTAGTTATATAATTCTTGGGGAGAATGAAAATGCTAACAGTGCACGATTTGTGATTTCATGTTAAAATGCAGCTTTGAAGATTTGGGATTTTATTTCCCAATAGAGACTTTTCCTAGAATTCTCACTGGATCCAATCTAGGGAAGCTGTTTTCCATGACATCACTCTTGGACTACTTCTTACAGTAAGGAATAAGTAAAGGAGCATTAAAGATGAAAAATAGCATTGAAATGGTTGAGGTTTTTTTTCAGTTTTTTTATAATATAGGGTGACTAGATACTAAACATACCTGTAAACTGAAGTAATTTGGGTATTAGGTGCCAGTCTTGAGGCTGGAGGACCAGATCTTTCTAAATTTGCAATTTAATACTGAGTTAAAAGAATATTTTGATGAAGAGAGTTTCAGTATTAAACAAATATGCAGTCTTTTCTCCCACATTCAGCTTGTGTTCTTTCCCAGCTTGAGTGGTTGTATATATTTGAGGATAAAAGGAATGCCTATTAGAGCTCAAAAAAATAAATTCCCCATTTCTAAATTTTCTTTTACCATCAGTGTACTGAGAAATGGCTGATTTGAGATTGTTGAATTAAAAATTATTGGCTAGATTATAGAAATTGTGTGAGAGTTTATGATTTGGAAATTTTATCTTTTAAAAAATGCTAAGCTTTCATTTTCCTTTCAATATGGAAGTATGGCATTTCTTGCATAGGTGTCAATTTTGTTAGAACAATTTGATAGTGAAGGCAGTCTGGAATCATTTACATTTTTCTTTTTTTTT
>NW_004949229.1:442560-451514 GCF_000317375.1 Microtus ochrogaster | reverse complement strand
AAAACAAAGATCCTTGATAATTGGATTATTGCTGGCCATATTTTTCCAAATCTTTCTATAACATTTGGTTTTATAAAAAGCATGACAGGTATTTACTTTCTGTGCATTCTTCTTAAAAAAAAACAAAACCTCTGAAAATCATAGAGGAAAGGTGAAAGAGATAACTTCTTGGGCATTGAATTTCAGAAATTCATGTGTGCTGCTAGGTTAAGTGTGTTACCTCTGAGCTACATATCCTAATTCTTAGAACTGTTTTTTCTTAGCCCCAAAGCTTTTGAAATATTTTGAGAATAATTTTGACCTTAACAAGTTCTTTCAGGTGACTGTGACTCCAGATCTCTCTAGACCATATCATATGCCCAAAGACATGAATCAGTCTGTGCTGTCTCTCTCCCATCTCCATCTCCCCCAGCCGGTGTGTATGTGTGTGCATATGTATGGGTATGTACTGGGAATTGAATCCTGAATCCAGGGTCCTCAGTCACCGAGGTTTGAACTACATCTTTAGCCTCTTGTAGCCTCTGCAGTGCCAAGTTGATACAGCAAGATACACTATACAGTATTTCCTTTCTAGTAGTATAAGCATGCCTTGTAATTTAGTCTAATTTAGGTTCATTCCTCTTTTGGAAAAAAATCTATTTTAAATTCTGAAGGCCAAGTATAGAATATGTACACATTGGGTTTATAAGCCATAATTTGCCCTGATCTGAAGATCCATTATGAGAGGTCAGGATATAGAGTTTCTGAACATCTAACATTTTATGTGTTAGTAATATTTTTTCTTAAAAGTCCCTTACTGGATATTTTCCCAGTCCTCATTGATCATAGAATTAAATATTTGGGTTTTGTGCTATACATCTTAGAATTATTACTTTCTAAAATTGGTATAATTATAAAGAGAATTTTTATATAAGGTTTTGTATAGTCCCTTTTTAAAAGTCTTACTTTTGCTTTTCTTAGTTATTTGATTTACTTACATATGTGTTTTTGTTTTATAGTTCTCTCTCTTTTTTTGTTTATGTTAAAACCTTGCCATTCTGTGCTTTTTTTTTCTTTGTAGTGTCCAGGGTATGAATTGTGAACAAGTTGGTTTTATTTCACGTCTTCATTTGTAAGTTTGGTTATTTGATGCTTTAAATGTTGATACTATAAAACCTTGCTGTTTAGTAGAATATGCTAGATATTAATGCATTTTAAAATTTTGTTAGCCATAGTTTTTTTTTATCACAAGAGAAACAGGTAAAACTGTTTTTAATATGTTTTATTCAATATAATAAGTATATCTAAGGTAAATAGCAAACTCAATACAAAAAGATTCTCTTACATTATTTTTTTTATATCCACTCTTTACTTCTATCATTGTTATATACCCTATCTTTTTAACACTTAACTAGATGTGTGACCTCAAATAAAGTCTGTTCATCCATAAACCTTAGCGTCTTCATCTATCAAGTAAGTTACAGTTGGTCTGGGTTCTGAGAAGGTGGGCTATGGTTCAAAATGCTCTTGGTAGGGAGAAGAGAAGGTTTCTATGAGGTTAGCAGGATTAGATTTATTATTCAGCTACTAATAAAAGTGTCAAGTTTACTATTGGGCTTGAGTAGGCACCAAGAGAAAAAGGTGCAGTACTAATAGTGTACTTTAGGTCCATGCACTATGGTAATTGCTTTATATGCATTAAAACATTTAATTCTCAGAGCATCCAATATTGTAGATTCTATTACTGTTAGTATCCTCATTTTACAGATGAGGACATCAGGCCACGGAGACGCTAAATAGTTTGCTCTAAGTGACAGAGCTAGTAGAAGAATAATCACATTTTGATCTCTTGAGTGTGACTCTCGATCTAGACTTTGACTCGTGCTTTCATTGAGAGACTGTATGGTGTTATCAGTTCATCATGGAGTATTTTATGGTTTTCTGTTTCCATACATGCTTTCCATAAAAGTGTAAGTTACTGATCCTAATGCTGTTAGTCTTATTTGAAAAGTTCATTGAGTTTCCTAGGTGGAAAAAAACTAGTGCATATGCCCCAGCTGTCAGAAATTACTTTAGAAGTTAATTTAGATCAGATAGACTTGATAAAAGTATTGGTGGAATTTTAAAAGTAGCTATAGTTTATTTATTCATTCATTTATTTTGTTTTTCAAGATCTGGCTTCTCTGTAGCCCTGGTTGTCCAAGAACTTGCTTTGTAGACCAGGCTGGCCTCGAACTCAGAGATCACCTCTGTCTCTTAAGTCCTAAAATTAAAAGTGTGACCACCCCTCTCCAGCTTTAGTTTGTTGGGTTTTGGGTGTTGGTTGTGGTTTTTCGAGACAGAGTCTCTCTGTAACAAATTTGGCTCTCCTGGAATTCTCTACATAGACCAGGCTGGCCTCAAACTCACAAAAATCCACCTGCCTCTGCCTCCCGAGTGCTGGAATTAAAGGCATGCGCCATCACTGCCTGGCTTAGCTTTAGTTTTAATATGTATGTAAGAGCATTGCATATCTATACAGTCATGTAAAAAGCAGAAAAACAAATGGGAGTATTATGCCTCAAAAGTTCAGATATTGTCTAATGCTTTCATTTTTTACAGAGACAGAATGATAAGAAATCTTAAGTAACTAACAGGTATTTCTGTGCTAAGACTTACTTAGGACCCTTGGCTGTAAGTAGAAATCAGCCCAGGTAATAAAAAGTAAAACTTTATTTTAAGAACATAAAGATTCCTTTCAGATCTGGGGACTGGGAAAGCACTCTTTGTACTCTTGTCTAGGCCTTTCTTAGTTGACTGCTTTTCAGTGATAATTAGGCTACAAGTGGATGCCCACGGCTGCTCTTTAACATGTTTTGATTCTAGTCATATATAGTCAATGTACACTCCTTTTTCCCTTTCTCCTGTCCCTTGCCTTTCCAGATTTCTTGACAAAGTGGTATTCATCTTGGTTCATATTTCCCAGGTGGGTCTGACCATGTGGGATTGGGGCTAGAACCAAAGTGAAGTTTACCTGCTAGGAATTCTACGTGGCTGGAGAGACAGCCGTGGGTGCTGGGAACCGAACTCTTATATTTTTGGTTGTGAGCCTAGCCTTTAACGGCTGAGCCATCTCTCCAGCCCCTGCTAGGAATTTTAGACAGGCTTGGCAAGAAGGTACCCAGTACCCCAGCACTTGAGACAGGTAACCTGCTTATGTCTTCAGTGGTTTGTTTTTCTTTTTTACCAGGAAGTTTCCTATTGCTTCATTGCCATATGATATTTCTGCCGTAGTTAGCTGTTTTGATTACTTTCTTTAAAGAATTATTTATTTATTATGTCACAGTGTTCTGCCTGCACATATGCCTGCAGGTAAGAAGAGGGTACCAGATTTCATTACAGATGGTTGTGAGCCATCATATGGTTGCTGGGAATTGAACTCAGGTAGGAAGAGCATACAGTACTCTTTACTGAGCCATCTCTGCAGTCTCCTTGATTCCTTTTTTTGAGACAAAGTATTACACTATAGGCCAGAATGGTCTGCAACTTGTTGCAGTCCTTCTGCCTCAACTTTCCAAGTAGCTGGGATTATAGGGGAAATCCACATGTGGGTCTGGATTACTTTTTAATATCTCTTCCAAGGGGACAATAAACTTGAGACAGGCCTGAAGTGCATAGCCTGACAAAACAAAAAATGCCCCCCAAAGAAAGTGTAATGCCTCTTATTTTTGGTGCATAGGGATTGAACCCAGGAAAGGGATTGAATCTGGGGCCTTGCGCATACTGAGTCGTATTGCAGTCCATATATCTACTTTAAAATTTTTCATTTTGAGACAGGCAGTGGTGGCGCACGCCTTTAATCCCAGCACTTGGGAGGCAGAGGCAGGTAGATCTCTGTGAACTTGAGGCCAGCCTGGTCTCAGAGCAAGTTCTAGGACTGGCTCCATAGCTACTGAGAAATACTGTCTCAAAAAACCAAAACAAACAAACATTTTCTTTTAGAGGCTGGAGAGGTGGTTCAGTGGTTTAAGAGCACTTGTTGCTCTTGCAGAAAGTTAAATTGATTCCTAAAACCCACATGGTGGATCACAAACATCTGTAACTCCAATTCCACCCATCTAGTGCCTTCTTCTGAACCAGCCACGTTCATGATGCACATACATACATTTGTGCAGGCACAACACTCATACACATAAAATAAATGAACCTTGAAAAAGGGTCTTTTTCCATTTAAATAATGTTTTTCATAAAGGTGAACATTTTTTGAAATCTTTTTATATAGTAGTAACTATTGCATATACTGGATCATTTTTTCCTTTCTTAATTTTTAAGCAGTGTTGAAGATTGATATTAGGACTTTGTGCATGGTAAGCAAGCACTGAACTCTAGCCTTTAAAGATGATCTCTCTGATAGGAAGTAAAATATATAATAATTTAGGCAATGCCAATAACAGAAACAGTCTAGCAATAGTATACGAATGGTAATGGCTTCTGTTGTTAAATTCTCATTGAATGTGACTGGTGTATATTGATGAAAGTAATATTTGGTAACCATAACCCTGAGAAAGTAAGGAAAGACCAGAATTTTCATCCAGCTTAATTTGTTACTGTGTTTTACTTGAAAATTAGTGTGGTGGTAGCCTTCTACTAATCAGTGATTGTCCAGACACTGTTTTCTTTGAGGTTACTTTTGTTCCTAGTATTTTATTTTTGTACATATACCTTCTATTACTTGAAACTTCTGAGCTAATAAACTTTTTAAAATGATTCAGAAAAGCCGGGCGATGGTGGCGCACGCCTTTAATCCCAGCACTCGGGAGGCAGAGGCAGGTGGATCTCTGTGAGTTCGAGACCAGCCTGGTCTACAGAGCTAGTTCCAGGACAGGCTCCAAAGCCACAGAGAAACCCTGTCTCGGAAAAAAAAATGATTCAGAAAAGGCTAGCAGGGTTGCATATACCATTGAGCCCAGTACTTGGGAGGCAGAGGCAGGCCGGTTTCTTGAGTTTGAGGCCGTCTGGTCTACAGAGTGAGTTCTAGGACAACTAGAGCAATACAGAGAAAAACCTGTCTCAAAACAACAACAACAAATATATTCAGATAAGACAAAATTGATTAATTATATTAGTAAGTAGCCTAGGTTTGCCTTGAACCTTCTGTGGTAACTAGACAAAGCTCAAACTCTTGCCTCAGCCCTCTGAACGCTAGAATTATAAGTGTGCACTTTACCTGCTTGCTTTAATCTTTAATATGCAAATTAAAAGTTCTAATATTACATTGTCTAGAACACCCCACTGCACACTTAAAAGATAGCTTTCTGGGGCTAGAGAGATGACTGAGTGATTAAGAGCACTGCCTGCTCTTCCAAAGGTCCTGAGTTCAATTCCCAGCAACCACATGGTGGCTTGCAACCATCTGTAATGAGAGCTGGTGCCCTCTTCTGGCCTGCAGGAATACATGCAGGCCGAACACTGTACCAATAATAAGTAAACATTTCATTTTAAAAAAAGGATAGCCTTCTGTTGTCCTTTGTTTTTCAAACAAAACTTCACATTAAAACTATTTTTAGCCAGGCATGGTGCATGCCTTTAATCCCCTGCTTTTGGGAGGCAGAGGCAGGAGGCTCTCTGTGACTTTGATGCCAGCCTGGTCTATGTAGCAAGCTTCAGGACAACTGAGGCTACAAAGAGACCTTGTCTCAAAAAGTTTTTGTAAAATTTTTGTTTGTTTTGTTTTTGTTTTTTGAGACAGGGTTTCTCTGTAGCTTTGGAGCCTACAGGAGCTAGCTCTTGTAGACCAGGCTGGTCTCAAACTCACAGAGATCTGCCTGCTTCTGCCTCCCAAGAGCTTGGATTAAAGGTGTGTGCTACCACTGCCCAGCTAAATATTTTTAAAGATTATTTTTGCCTGTTTTTAATTTTTGGATAAGGTCTTACTGCATAGCCATGTTCAACCAGGAGGCAGAGGCAGGTTCAAGACTAGCCTGGTTTGCATATTGAGATCCAGGCCAGCTAGGTCTGTATAGTAAGACCCTGCCTAAAAATAAAAATCTGGTTAAATTTGTATAATTTTTAATTAATGGCATACTAAATAAATATTTTTATCTTAATTTCATTTAGTGCATACTTTTGCTACCTTTGATTAGTGAATATTTAATGTGGTAGAATCAATAGGCCTTAAAGAGTTGAGCATAGTAGTCCATGCCTATAACCATAGCTCTCTGGGGAGGCTGAAACAAGAGAATTGCTGTGGACTTAAGGCCAGTTTGGAGTACATAATGAGTTTCAGGCCAGTCTGGGCTATAAAGTATGACCTTGACTCAGAAAAAAAAAGACATGGGAGGTAGGGGCACCTGCAGTATGTCTTTTGATAAGATGGAAGATACAAAAGAAAAAAAAAACGGAGTAGGGGAGGATAGGATTAGGATTCTGTTTTAGATATATTAATTTTGAAGTCACAAAATGATACCATCTCAAATAGAGTGTGCAGAAGTGTCTGCTATGCAATTGGTTTATTATATGACAGAGTGGAGTAAGGATTGAGATACAGAAAGATTGTCAAGATATTGGTGAAAGTAGACCTTCAAAATCATAGGTTTAGGTGAGATTGCTTAGAAAGAGTGTTTAGATGAGAGAAATGGGGCAAGAGCTGATCTGCAGATGACACCAGTGCTCAAGCGGTTACTTGACCCCATGAATGAGAATGAAGAATGAGTAGCATAGGAAGAGATTCAGAGTAATGTGCTACTGACAGCCATGAGCCAATGGCCTAAGTCATGCTGCAGAAGAATTTAGGAAAACAGAGACCAGGCAATTAGAGACTTTAAAGATTTTGTTAAAAGGTTTTTGTAAAAGCAGTGATACCTTTTGATCACAGTTATATTGCAAAATAGATTAGCAGTTTGTGGAACTGCCTGACACACCACCATGCCAAGAAAACCATTTTTAAATATTTTAATATATTATTCTTTCAGCCTTTTTTTGTTTTGTTTTTTTTTTTTTTTTTTTTTTTTTTTTTTTTTTTTTTTTTTTTTTTTTTTTTTTTTTTTTTTTTTTGGTTTTCGAGATAGGGTTTCTCTGTAGTTTTTGGTGCCTGTCCAGACTGGCCTCAAACTCACAGAGATCCACCTGCCTCTGCCTCCTGAATGCTGGAATTAAAGGCGTGTGCCACCACTGCCCGGCTTAGACTTTTTTTTTTCTTAAGAGTCAGGATCTGATGTAACCAAGACTAGTTTTGAACTTGGTTTGTAGCCAAGGATGACTCTGAACTACTGACCCTCCTCCTTTTGCTTCCGCTGAGATTACAGGTATATGTCACCATACCTAGTTCAGACTTTTTTCTTATTCACATTCTTTTGTTCCATGAGCTCAGGCTGGGTTCAATACTGATTAAACAGGTTAAAAAGTCAAGAAGCTAAAACAACATATTGAAGCAGTAGGAAATCTAATAATCATCTCCTCATAAAAGTGGGGGATTGGTGCCTTATTGTGTCTTGAGCACTGCCTTTTCCTCCTTAACCATATCCAGCGTACAGAGAGGTTTCCTGATTGGCACATACATCCATATATAATGTGCCTGGCAAACTGGTGTTTTTCCTTTCAGTAAATAAAAGGGAAACTATGGTAATAGAACAGTGAGATTGGCAGGTGTTGTCTCTAGAAGGAGAAGATAGGGCAGGTGACAGGAGTCAGATATGTTGCCAATTGCTCCATTGGAAGGGATCTTGTTCAAAACACCCAAGCAGACGAAAAAATTGGGATTGGGTCCCAGCATTGTCACTTGGCAGTGTTTCAGAGCCTCAGATGTTGGCTGCTACATCTTTGAATATGTTCTTCAAGCCTGATGTGTAGGTAATGTTTCAGCAGATAGCTCAAACATATAATTATAAATCATGAGACATTCTAAACTGTTTTCAAAGTGGCTATATTGTGGGGGAATATGGTGTATATCTGCAATTCTCCAGAATACAGAGACAGGGTTTTTCTGTGTGACAGTCCTGGCTGTCCTGGAACTCCTTTGTAAACCTGACTGGCCTCAAACTCACAGAGACCCATCTGCCTCTGCCTCCTGAGTCTTGGGACAAAAGGTGTGCGATACCATGCCTGGCTTCATTTCTTAACTATGTGGAGAAGGATTTGGGAGTCTGAGACAGGAAGATGCTATGAGTTCAAGGCCAGCCTGGATTGTAGAGTGAGACTCTTGAAACCCTGTCTCAAAATCACCCCTCCTCCAATGGATATAATATTCCAGAGGTTAGTCCATACCAGTTATGTTTAGTTTGGTAACATACTGTGATTGTGTATCAATACTCACCAGTAGGGAATGGCCGTGGTGGCGCACGCCTTTAATCCCAGCACTTGGGTGGCAGAGGCAGGTGGATCTCTGTGAGTTCAAAGCCAGCTACAGAGTGAGTTCCAGGACAGGCTCCAAAGCTACACAGAGAAACCCTGTGTTGAAAAACAAAAAACAGGGGCTGGAGAGATGGCTCAACAGTTAAGAGCACTGCCTATTGTCTCAGAGGTCCTGAGTTCAATTCCCAGCTACCACATGGTGGCTCACAACCATCTGTAGTAAGATTTGGTGTCCTCTTCTGGCCTGCAGAACACTGTATACATAATGAATAAATAAATCTTTAAAAAAAAGAAAAACAAAAAACAAGCAAAATAAAAAAAGAAGAAATAACTTTCCACAGACACTTAAGAGTAAAAGACAGATCAGCATGGTTTTTGTTTAGTGGGACAAAGAGGCAAGAAAAATGGAAGCCCTGACAGGAGTTGTTGATCTGCTATGGGAAAGTGTAAGATACAAAAAGAGTGATAAAGTTGAGATATGATATGACAAGTGAAGAAAGAGGAAGAATTGCCTCTAGCTGTGGTGATAGAGGCTTATGATCCTATACTTGAAAAGCAAGATGTCTGAGTCTTTGTCTGTCTTGGGTTATTTGGTTTCTCTCTCTCTCTCTCTCTCTCTCTCTCTCTCTCTCTCTCTCTCTCTCTCT